>NC_062531.1:7074215-7334215 GCF_022655615.1 Tachysurus fulvidraco
ATAGATTTACATTAAACTAAACACAACTACAGAATAAAGAGCACTGAGGATACAGTGAATATGCTTTGAACATAATGTATACAATACAGAGACAATAACATATGTACAAATATATGCAAAGCATCATGGGGACGGATCAATGTAACTGAATATGACAAACTACATGAACTTATTGTGGTTTGTCTATTCTCACTTAAAAACATTGTGTCTCATGTACAGACTATAAGTAACTATAAGTTACTTAATTCTACATAGTCACAGAATTCCATATATGATTTAATATGAATTGTATAATACAGTGCAACTGCAAGATGTAGTGATGTTTATATGAGGTAAATAAATACAGTTGTCTGCAGTAACCACAGAAAAGATCACTTACTGCATAACTTTGTGAATATAGAGACCCATCCGCTTCCGGTTAAGTGACGTTTTCTTTTGTGTGTGTTTTTTTTTTTTACGTGTGTGTGGATAACAAGTAATAAATTCTTTTTTAAATAATTTCTGTTGTATCTAGTTAAAACTATAACTATATTAATCTATGTCAGAGAGGCAATAAGACATCTTTCTACTGTAAAACATTCAACAGGACTTCGGGAAAATGGAAAACTGCAGTGTGAAGCGAAGACGTTAAAACAGCGAGGATCAAAAACTTCCTCTAAAATGGTCTAAATGTATTCTGACAAAATAATGAAACCCACGCGTCTGAAACTTCTTTTGAACATATTCGGTAAGCAGGATGTGTGACTTGTCCCTTATTTTATCTTATCTTTATACGAGCTAGTATATTGTACTAACATTTAATTTAACGCCCAAGACAAACGTCAAAACTGTTTAGTTCTAAAGCAAGAAAACGTGTACCGGATATGTAGTTGTTGTTTTTTTTTTTTATTATTATTTATGTCGACTGATTGAAGATACAAAATAGTGTCTATATTGTTGATATATAGCGTATTTACAGACAGTAGGGTCACAAAAGAGTTACAACACAAACCACAGCCCGACCTTTTTTTCCTTATGGCTCAGTTTTATTCAGTTATAACTTAAAATATTATGTTCAAATGTCATTATCGACAAAACGCAGATAAAAATCGAAACTTACTGTGTTTATGCTGTTATCATGGTGCCCAGGAGACTTTTTTTTTTTTTTTTTTTTGGTGCCCAGGAGACTAGGGAGTGATTGTGCTCAAGATATACGTCAGTTGATAACCTGTGATGTGTGTCCTGTTTAGCCTGAAAGAAAAAACAAAAAGTTTAGCCTGAAAGACCCCTCTGTGTATTTATTTTTAATCAGGACCTTACTGGAAACTGCATGTTTGTGAGTCAGCAGTTTACCATCTTGTAATATATTCTTGCTTCATTAAATATATGCAATATACAATGTGGTGTACATTTATAATATACTAAGCAGTAGTAATACACTAATTTCTGCAACCTTCCTAGTGTGAAAGTAAATAAATTTTCATTTCCATATGTGTATGTATAGCTAATGTTTGTGTCTGAAGTTAAAACTTTATTTCATTTTTTAAAATTTGCTTGGAAAGTATATACATGCATTTAAAATGTCTCCAAACAGGTATCTGTGCTACTTTCACATATGGAGAGAAATGTGGACAAAGTGAATATCGATCAGCAGCTGACGAATGCTGTCCTATGTGTGCTATGGGTATGACATGGTGATACTTTTGTAAAACAATCAAGTCAGTAGAATAATAAAAGTTACAGCTAAATAACATCCATACAATTATTACCTGGTATAAATTCATTCATCTTCAGTAAGTGCTTTATCCTGGCCAGGATTATTGTGGATCCAGAAGCCAATCCTGATAACACTGGGGGTATAGCAGGGATACGTTCTGGATGGGATGCTAGTCTGTCACAGGGCATCTCATTCACATGTCAGGGCAATTTAGATACACCAGTTCAACTACCAACATGGTTTTGGACGATGGAAGGCAAGAGATCCCAAAGATACCTAACATAAAAAAGTTATCAAGCAGACATTTTTTTTTTCATTTGAATGACTTCCTGAAATTATAATTTTGTCTAATATTCAGTTTCATCTGGAACTCATGTGTGCAGCTCTTTAGAGAAGATCTTAGGCAGATGGATTTATGAAGACTTTTTGGTGTGAATTCTTTCATGTGCCTGTCCTTTTACTCATCAGGTCACATTATGTCTGTTCTGCAGGATCAGTGGTTATGAAAGACTGCGATGGTGATTACAGTACAACATGCAAACCTTGTGCTAAAGGAACATTTATGAATGAACCAAATGGGCTACATACCTGCTTTCAGTGTAAAATCTGTGAAAATGGTAAATATATGTCTTAAACCTTTAAATGAGTTGCAGTGGTTAAGTGGTTGGACTACTGACTGGACGTTTGTGAGTTTGAATCATGGGGCCACCAAGCTGCCAATTATGGGCCCCTGAGAAAGACCCTTAAAACTCAATTGCTGTGATAAATAAATGTAAATTGCTATGATAAGGGCAACTGGCAAATGTTTTAAATTCTTGTTTCTGTAATTTTAATCTGAGGATTTTTCTCAGTAAATCCAATAAATCTCATGTTCTCCTTGTAGGCTTTTATATTTCACAAGACTGTACAACAATGCAGGATACAGTCTGTGGGGATGGATTTTATTGCATTCGTTATTCAGATGAGAAAAGAGATTGTTCACTTGCAATAAAACACACTAAATGCAAACCTGGGGAACAAATAAAAACTCCAGGTGGGTACTAAATTATCAGTCTTTTGATGACCACCACACTTAAAAAGGTGCAACCTTGAGTCAGTGCTTTTGAACAAGACTCTAGTGAAAATGGCATATTTATGGAGCTGTGTTTGGTCAAGTAATGGAAAATTTAAAAACACCATTAAAGAATTTTGTATTATAAATATCTTACTCATCACAACCTGTCACTGAACTTTTAGTGAATCAGTGAAAAGTAGCCCCAACAGCACTCATTCTATACAAGTATTTTATACAGGTGATTAAAACAGTAACAAACTAAAAGTCTCACACTGAAAGCCTAGTGTTGTGACTAGTTTTATATCAGATATCACTCAAAAAATGATTCATTATACTGATTGAAAGTGTCCTATGAGTCTCTTTCCAGTGTTCTTGTGTGTTTGGGAATGAAGTGATTTTCATGTTTCAGTATTTATTTACAGGTACAAAGGCATCAGATACCGTTTGTGAGTCCTGTTCTCCAGGGTTTTATTCTCCTGAAGGTGTGAACTGCTCTAAATGGACAGAGTAAGTCATTTCTTTTTCATATAAGCTGTAATATTTTTGTTTGCATGTTGCATTACTTATTTTTCAGAGTGTTTTTCTTTGTGTAAAAGTTTTTAAAGTTTCCTTTCTTCAAGCTGTACAGCCAGAAATGAGATTGAGGACGAAGAAGGCACTTCCATTAGAGATGTTCAATGTAAACCAAGAAACCGGAATATGAGATATGGCTTCATAGCAGTTTTACTCATGGCTGCAGTTGTACTTTTGCTTGTAGTATTATACTTGAAGTACAGGCTAGAAATTAAAAGTGAGTTGTGTTCAGATTTTTCTATTTCAATCAACAACTTTTTGTTTTGTGGAATCATGGCATCTAACATGTCAACATACAGTTATGTCCATATATATTTGGACACAGGCACAATTTTCATGGTTTTGGCTCTGTATGCCACCAGAATAAAGTATAACTGAAACAATCAAGATTCATTTGAAGTGCAGACTTTTTCAGCTTTAATTCAAGGGTTTGCGCAAAAATATAAAGTACTTTTAACGTTTAGGAATTGCAACCATTTTCATTCACAGTCCCCCCATTTTCAGGGGCTCAAATGTAATTGGACAAACGCTTATAATCAAAAGCAATTTTAAATTTTTTATTTTTTGTTGAGAATCCTTTGCAGGAAATGACTGACTGAAGTGGACATGGACATGAGCAAAGACTGGGTTTCCCCCTTTCTTATGTTTTACCAGCGGTCTTCAGTTGTTGTTTGTTCATGGTTCTTTCTTGCCTTTAGTTTTGACTTAGCAAGTGAAATGCTTGTTCGATTGGGTTGAGATCAGGTGACAGACTCAGCCGTTGCAGAGTATTCTACTTATTATCAATAAAATACTCCTGGGTTGCTTTTGCAGTATGTTTTTATCATTGTCCAGGTGCAATGTCTATTGTAAAAAGCGCTATACAGCTTTTTAAGCTATAAGCTATAATAATAAGCTTTGCTACTTTTGGCTGAATCTGGACTTACAGTATCTTTCTTAATAATTCATCTGGGTGCTTCAGTCTTCTTTCACATCATCAATAAATACCAGTGACCCAGTGCCACTGAAGCCATGCATGCCCATGCCATCACACTGCCTCCACCATGTTTTACAGATGATGTTGTTTGCATCGGTTCATGAGCTGTTCCAAGCCTTCTCCATACTTTTTCTTCCCGTCATTCTGGTACAGGTTAATGTTAGTTCCATCTGTTCAAAATATTTTCAGAAAAGTCAAATCTAACCTTTCTATTCTTCAGGCTTATGAATGGTTTTCACCTTGTGATGAAACTTCTGTATTTGTTCTTGTATTTGTCTTAATTATATCTTGATTATAGACTTTGACAATGACACACCTACCTCCTGGAGTGTTTCCTTCACTTGGTGAATGTGTTGGGTTTTCTTTTTTTTACCATGGAGAGGATGGAACTAACATTAACCTGTACCAGAATGACGGGAAGAAAAAGTATGGAGAAGGCTTGGAACAGCTCATGAACCGATGCAAACAACATCATCTGTAAAACATGGTGGAGGCAGTGTGATGGCATGGGCATGCATGGCTTCAGTGGCACTGGGTCACTGGAAAACAGCATGTCAGCATCATCTGTAAAACATGGTGGAGGCAGTGTGATGGCATGGGCATGCATGGCTTCAGTGGCACTGGGTCACTGAAAAACAGCATGTCCTTATTCAACTGAATACACTACAGTGGTGTGGAAAAAGTGTTTGCACCCTTCCTGATTTTTTATTTTTTTTAATTCATGTTTGTCACACTTTAATGTTTCAGATCATCAAACTAATTTAAATATTAGTCAAAGATAACACAAGTAAACACAACATGTTTTTATTATTAAGGGAAAACAAAATCCAAACCTACATGGCCCTGTGTGAAAAAGTCCCTAAACCTAATAACTGGTTTGGCCACCCTTAGGAGCAAGAGCTGCAATCAAGCGTTTGCGATAACTTCCAATGAGTCTGTTACAACACTGTGGAGGAATTTTGGTCCACTCATCTTTGCAGGATTGTTGTAATTCAGCCACATTGGAGGGTTTTCAAGCACAAACCCCCTTTTTAAGGTCATTCCACAGCATCTTAATAGCACTCAGGTCAGGACTTATACTATATTATACAGGCCACTCCAAAGTCTTCATTTTGTTTATTTCTTTAGCCATTAAGAGGTGACAAACACTTTTTCACACCACTGTATTTACAAACTTATTAACACAGCATAAATGATTGTTTGACTACAAGTTGGGTTGGACAATGTTTGTCGTTTCATAATTTTTCCTTTGCTTGTCTATCAAATCTGCCCATCTTAATCTGCCTAAAGCATATTCATTAAATGTTAATTTTTCAACAGAAAACAGTGGAATCTGAGTAAACAATGGAAGCAAAGAGGAGCGAGTCCCCTTTCTAAAATCCTAAATAAAAATAGACCTTATCATTTTGTTGAAACCTTTTTGTTGATTAACCATAGGAACAATGAATTAGTTAGCTAAAATTAGTGGTGTGATGTTAGCTAGGTTACACAATATTTTTAACCTTCTTCTGAGTACATATTTTTTGCATCTAAACAGCAATGCAAAATAGTCTGCTAGGCAGCGCTTCTCTTCCTTCTTTTCAGAGAAAAACATCATTATTAATATTTGTATAAGGCTTAAAGTAGTAGTAGCAGCATTTTTTTCTGAGCAGTAATGACAAAAAGCCACACTTACTATATACCTAACAGAGCAGAGCTTTGAAACTAACAAATATTGTTTCTAGCTTTAACTATAATTATACTAATATCTATACTAAAACTTAAAGTGTATGACAAACTAAATGTATGTAAAATATTTAGCACACTGGTTAGACTGGTTAATGAGAACAGACTGCTTCAGGGGACATGGACTGTTTTTTTGTGGATAACAAAGAATCCAAAGTTTTGAATCATTTATTTTGTATCTAGTTGAAACTATAACTATATTGACTTATGGTTACAATAAAGAAGCAGATATGGTCTCATAGCAGTTTTTCTCACTGCAACTACAGTTGTTTTACTGTCACTTCTAGTTTTATGTTGAGTCAAAGAAAATCAGAAGTGAGTTCTATTTATTCTATTTTTCTATTACAAATAACACATCAGTTCATTATGTTAAGTGGAAATCATGGCATGTCAATATATTACAACATTCATAACATTCCTTTTGTCTCAAAGGAACAAAGTAAGTATTTAATCAGTCACAACCTTGTGCTGTTATCATTAGGTGTCTTCAGAATGCCAAACATGGCTGTTTGTTTATTGCCAAGAACAAAACTGAGTATCCACTGTCCACATTGTGAATGTAAAAATAAAAATCTAAACTTACTTAAAACAATAGGCATCACAGAGGAATTTCCACAATTAATCATTTAGTCAGGATTCCTTAATAATTTATAGTTGGACTAGTTTAAAGATTTAATAAAGCATTAGTCTGACATAGTTTCATATCTTTCAGGAAGTCATGTCTTTTGTAAGAAATCTGCATTCATATTATACACATATACCATATTATACACATTAAAACAATGTTTGTTACTTTGTGCTTTAATATAATACAAAATATTGGCTAAGGGACAAAATGTACCATTCAGTGATATTTGTGTTTTCTGTACTGTGTTTTCAGATAGAAAAGCTGAGAAAGAAAGATGGAAAAAAATGAACTTGTAAGTGTAAATGTTCATGCAAATGTTAATGCAAATATAATGAACTAGATTCAATTCAATTCAAGTTTATTTGTATAGCGCTTTTTACAATAGACATTGTCACAAAACAGCTTTACAGAACAAACACAGAGCAGAAGGTAAACATAATTAATGATAAAGGAATTAACGAATAATAAAAGAAATAAGAATTAACAGAATAAAAATTCTAGATTATTATTAGTTGTATATAGAACTAGATATGCAAGAAGATCAATTCTAGAATTTATATGTCATATATAGAATTTATATAAATTTCTAGCATAACTTATACCTCTTTTTTAAGAAATAGTGTTTGTGGAGTGTGTGTTTTGTTAGAAAAGAAAAAAAACTAATTATAACCTTAAGTCAAGTCAAGAAGCTTTTATTGTCATTTCAACCATGTATAGCTGTTGCAGTACATAGCGAAATGAGACAATGTTTCTCCAGGATCATTGTTCTACATAAAACAAAAACAGGGCTAAGGACTTGTAAGTAGTCTTAGCCACTAAAAAGTGCAACCTGGTGCAAACAGTGCAGGACAAAAGACAGTGCAGACAAAAAGTTACAAGACAATACCAAAAGTACAAAAAATACAGTCCCTGACCAAAGTCTTGTCGCTTGTGTACAAATTGACCTGAAGTGTCGCTGAAATATATTTCTAATCAAGATTTTTTTTTTACAAGAAATGGCTCATTTTAATCCCAACAGCTTTTGTAATAGTGTTTCAGTGCAAAACTAAACTATCAAAAAGTATTCTAATATTCACAGCTTGGTAAAGCCCATTGAGTCAATTTTTTGCAAAGACATCAGTGTTGTTGCCTTGTCATATGAGCTTCACCAGTGACTAATAAACTTATTACTACAGCTAAATCAACAACATCTTCACTAGACCCCATCCCAACTAAACTACTGAAATAAGTGTTACATAGAGCTGGTGAGCCTCTTCTTAATATCATTAACTCCTCGTTATCTTTAGGTTATGTCCCGAAGTCTTTCAAGTTGGCAGTTATTAGGCCACTCATCAAAAAAGCTAACTTAGATCCAAATGATCAACTTACAGACCTCTCTCACACCTTCCTTTTATGTCTAAAATACTTGAAAAGGTTGTGTCTGTTCAACTGAGCTCCTTCTTACAGGAGAACAACATCCTTGAAGAGTTTCAGTCAGGTTTCAGGCCCCACCACAGCACAGAAACAGCACAAGTTACAAATGACTTGTTCTTAGCTTCGGACCAAGACTGTATGTCCCTTTTAGTTCTACTTGACCTTAGTGACCTTATTCGACACTATAGAACACAACATTCTTCTAGATTGCTTACAAAATTACACAGGTATTCATGGACAGGCTTTAAGTTGGTTTAGATCCTACCTGTCTGTTCGATACCATTTTGTTGAATTAAATGGTGAATCCTCCAGTTTATTGCCAGTTAATTATGGGGTCCCTAAAGGATCAGTTCTAGGACCTCTGCTTTTCTCGATATACATGCTTCCATTAGGGAACATTATTAGAAGACATGGGATTAGTTTCCATTGTTATGCTGATGACACACAGTTATATATCTCATCAAAACCAGATGAGATATATATGAGATATAATAGCCACAGTGTCCAAATTAACTCAATGCCTTAGGGAGACCAAAGACTGGATGAACTGCAATTTTCTGTTGTTAAACTCCGATAAGACAGAAATACTACTTATAGGTCCAAAAACCAGTGCACAGAAACTCTCACAATTTAACTTTCACTTAGAGGGATCTACTGTTACTAGTAGCTCGACAGTGAAAGACCTGGGTGTTATATTAGACAGCAACCTGTCTTTTGAAAATCATATCGCCCATACTACCAAAACGGCCTTCTTCCAACTTAGGAATATTGCCAAGCTGAGAAACATCCTGTCTGTCTAAGATGCTGAGAAGCTAGTTCATGCATTCATGACCTCTAGACTGGACTACTGTAATGCATTACTAGGTGGTTGTCCTGCATCATTAATAAATAGGTCACAGTTAGTCCAAAATGCAGCTGCCAGAGTTCTCACTAGGACAAGAAAGTATGACCATATAACTCCAATTTTATCATCTCTACACTGGCTACCTGTTAAGTTTAGAATTGATTACAAACTGCTGTTACTCACGTACAAGGCTTTTAATGGTTTAGCTCCCATGTATCTAGCTTCTCTTCTAACACGTTACAATCCTTCATGCTCTCTGAGATCACAAAACTCAGGACTTCTAGTAGTTCCCAGAATATCTAAGTCTGGTAGAGCATTTTCTTATTTAAGTAAGTAAGTAAGTAAGTAAGTAAGTAAAGTTTATTTATATAGCACGTTCCACAGATAAAATCACAAAGTGCTTTACAAAATATAACAATAAAACTTAAAAGTACAATAAAACAATCTTACAAAGTAAAAAGAGAAATTTATAGAGATGATAAAACTACAATTATAAAACAATAAAAACACACTACAACAGGGATGAAATTCCCAAACTTTGGAATAGACTTCCTGATAGTGTTTGGGGCTCAGACACACTTTCCCAGTTTAAATGTAGATTAAAAACTCATCTCTTTAGTCAGGCATACACATAATACATCCTATAATATCATGCACCACTACATCAGACCCTCTCCACTGCTTCTCTCTTTGTACCTATCCCGAGGCATATAAGGATGGGTCCACCTCGAGTCCAGTTCCACTCAAGGTTTCTTCCTTTACCAATTTAAGGGAGTTTTTCCTTGCCACTGCTGCCTGAGTCACCACAGACTTGCTCATAGGGGGATAAATACATACAGATTGTGAACTATATATATCTAATAATAATCTTGAATTTTTATTCTGTTAATTCTTTTTCTTTTATTATTCCTTATTTCTTTTATTATTCCTTATGTTTACCTTCTGCTCTATGTTTATGTTCTGTATAGCTGCTTTGAGACAATGTCTATTGTAAAAAGCGCTATACAAATAAACTTGAATTGAATTAATAATGGTTCAATCAGGTCTCAGATGTGTATAAAAAGAACCCCAGTACATTAGACCTTCACATAAACTGCAACTGGACCTCTGCAAACATGCCTAAGATTCACGCCGAGACTAAAGTTTTGATTATCAAGAGGCTGAAGACCAGATCCACTGCTGATGTGGCAGACACCTTCAATGTGTCTCAGCATCAAGTACAGAGGATAAAAAAAAGATTTAAAGAGACTGGAGACGTTTTGGACAAACCCAGGTCAGGGAGACCCCGCAAGACAACTGCTCGAAAGGACCACTTGTTGGCTCAAAAATCCAAGGCCAGCCCATTTTCCACTGCAGCAGAGCTCCACGAAACCTGGTCACCTGAAATCCCTGTATCAACCAGAACAGTTTGTCGGAATGTTCAGTGAGTGAGAGTGAGTGATTGGGTGAGTGAGTGAGGGAGGGAACAAATTAATTTATGAATAAATCAGTTGAATAAATCAGTTTAGTCCTGTTTTTGTAAATGTAAACACACACACACACATCTGTATTTCCCAAATTATGTTTAACATATGTAAACTATAGTTTAATTTTGCTACATTTTCTCATACGTTTTATTTTGTGTCACATATTAACCTTAAAAATTGTATATATTATTTTAGTGATTGCTTAGGACAACAATACCATAAAAACAAGTTAGAGTAAGCAAACTTGCACACAAAACAGACATTAAAGGAGAAATCCAAATAAAGTGATATGACAACGGTAAGGATAGCGTTAATTTCCGAAACTGTGGTCAGGAAGTGACGTTATTTCGCACATGCGCGGAACCGATCGTGTTGCTGTACGGATCGAGTAGCAACAATATCTATGTATATCTATGCGGCTTTAGGTGACGTCTCTCAGCTCGGTTAACCTCTCATCGGTGGAAAGTCGCACAAACCCGAGAGAAATACACCACAGTAAATAAAATGGAAATAATTTAATGTTCCTTGGGCGGCCCGGTACCATTTGGTCCACGAACCGGTACCGGTCCGCGGCCCGGGGGTTGGGGACCACTGCTCTAGACCAGTGGTCCCAAACCTTTTTTTCGCCGCGGACCGGTCAAAGTTTGATAATTTTACCGCAGCCCGCTGGTGGTGGGGGGTGTCGGCTATACGATGAAATTAAAATGAATAATTTTAATTTAATTCTATTTAAACATGCCTTTTTAACTCACTACAACGCTAAATCAATGAGAACCCTGAGCTTGTTTCTTTACAACGAGACGGTTCCATCTGGGGTAATAGGAGACAATGACACCCGAAGTGTGTTGCTTATGTCGTTATGTGTAGTTTATTCCGTTGTTTTGTTTTGGTTGCCGTCACTGCAGAAATCCCCGCTTCACACAGATAGCATGTTGGAAATGGCGATAGGGATTTAAGTGCTGTGGTGACAATCTCAGGGTATTCCGCCATGACTTTAATCCAGAACACCGGCAGAGTTTCTAACTTTCTAACGACGTCTGTTTCGTGCTCGTTTTTGCTAATTTGTGGGTTAAATTTGAGCAAACACAATATACACGTACACCAAGCACTGTTAAACATGAGAAAGTACCGGTGAACAGAGAGAAGAGCGATACACACCTTCTCTCTCCACCAAAGCTACAACACCACTGCCGCTTGCAGCCGCTCAGCTCCAGACGTCACCTAAACCCGGCCCGATATCATGATATTTTGCGCATGCGCCCTCTATGGTCACAAGATACGATAGGTCACAGATTTCGGTGTCACACCTGAAAAGAAAGGGCACGATATTTTTCACTGCGCAACAAACTGAATGTTACGAAACGACAGTTTCTAAACAAACTACAAGAAACACGGCGTCAGTAGCAGCTTTTCTTCATTAATTTCTCCAAGAGACGACAAAACTGTAAGAACCTAATTTACTAGTAACTGACAGTGTATTTGTGTTTAAAGATTACAATAACATGTCTTATTTATATTATATGATAACAGGTAAATAGCAGGTCAAACTTTTTGGCAAAATATTTAAAACATGATTAAAACTCACTTAATGACAAATTTCCTCTATATTACAAAACATAAAAGGCACAAAGTATTATTAAATATAATAGAATAAAAATAACTCAACGTACATTTAAAGTAATAAAAATATTTAATACATAATAAAACATTTCACTAGCCAGTGGAGCTAGGAATGATGAATGTGCTGATGGAAAAGATAAATCACAAAGAACTACAATAAACTGCTGTTTTTCAGGACTTAATTTGTTTTTCAGTATCAGCTGACATGCATGTTTTTGTGTCTGCATATCTTTGTCTCTTAAATGATAACATACTATAGATAACATACTATAAAAGATTAGCTATGAGGTGAATGGTAAATACTGTAGTTAAAACAAGTAGTTAAACATGAACAATGGTTAGTTTTGAAGTTAGTTTTGAAGACTTAAAATGCTTTAAAAAGAACATATTAGAAAAGCCTACAGAATACAAAGGTCAATGGTTTCTGTTGGTTTGTTTGTTTGCTTTCCTTTTTTATCCAAGATCAAGGCAAACAATATTCAAAAGTAATAAATATAAATATAAGGCTTAGTATGGCAGCTGAAAAGTCAGAGCTGAATGAATACTTTGTGAAGATGTAGTGAGAGTGCTTATGTGTGTGAAGGTGACTGAGTCCAGGAGTGAAAACAGGAATCAAGAGAATGTGTTATGTGTTGCTGTGTTGGCAGAGTAATACAAGGTGTTAATGTTTGTAGACTGAGGTGCATTATGGGAATTGGGGTTCAGTGCAGATTCTGGCATAGCATACAAAAGGATTTTCACATTGAGCTTTTGCATTTGTGTAAGTTAAAGTAAAACTGGTGCATTTTTTTCTTCAAACCAATTGTTTATATATGTTCTGGATTCTTTCCTGGAAATTGGAGACAGTGCTTTTTTTACATGACAGAATTCCTTTCTATATCCTGAAATTTCTGATTGTCTTTTTCAGATTCTTCTTCATTAAATCGGAATGCTTGACAAAACTCCAGAAAGTCTAAAGCAGCTGTAAAATGATCCATAAGCAGCATCAACAAATCTCTGCAGAACTGAAATTTCTGCCTTCACTAAGAAAGAGACTTAACTGGATACAGATGACCTGAACACTAAGGAGTGTGGCAGGCCATGAAGTCAGGGGAGGAAAGGTTTATTTCTTCTTTTTGAGACGTCTCATCAGCACTTTTACAATGATTTCCAGTTTAAAACATACTTTTATTATTACTACTGTTTTCTTCCTGAATATTGAAATGTATATTTGCACGTGTGCACGAGCTGAATATGAGATAAATGGAGAATGCTGTCCCATGTGTCCAACAGGTAATGAGATTTACTATAGAATTTTGCTCTTGATATATATGAATATATGTAACAAGTACAAATTTACCATATAGTAAAACAGGTAAATGAAACTGATCCCCTATGAAAGTAACTGATTGTTCAGCTCATCTTTTATATAACTTTAGGAAGCCGTGTTTTTAGACATTGCACTGAATTCACCAGCACAACATGCAAACAATGTGTTGGTTTAACTTACACGGATGAGCCCAATGGTCTTGCAAACTGCATTAGCTGTACGGTGTGTGATGATGGTAAATATTTGAATATGTAACAAAGCAATCTTTTAATGTTATCAGTGTGTACTTGCATTATTGATTAAGAGTATTAGATATGTTCTGCATTTTTTATTTTTTTTTACAGGACAGGGATTAAGAGTAAAAGCGGCCTGTACACAGACTTCAGATACAGTTTGTGAGCCGCTGGAGGGATTTTACTGTACTGATGAATACAGTGTCAGCTGCCGATATGCAGTGGAACATACAAAATGTAGCTCTGGACAATACATAAAGCAGAAAGGTTGGTGTAATGCACCTTTATTATAGCATCAACATTTGCAGTAGCATTGTAGCATTCTGTGAATCAATGGGTTGCAGGATCTTTGATTACTTTCTGTTAACTCAGCAGGCATGTGTTTGCAGGAACAGCATTAAAAGATGCTGAATGTGCAGAGTGTGCAGATGGGACCTACTCCAATGGCTCCCTTCAAATTTGTAAACCACATTCAAAGTGAGTGGCTTTTAGCAACTGGCTGGTTGCTACACAAAAAATATCATGCTTTACAATAAATTACGAACAACAATTGCTATCCTATAAGCTTACATGTAACGTCAAGAGTCTTTTTTTAGTTTATTATTAATTTCTGGTATAATTATTCTGTGTAACATTTCTGTCCATCCAGTTTTTCCATTGATTTCCTCTGTATATTATTTAAAGAGTTTAAAGAATTGAACTAAATCAGCAAATAGGAAAGGTACAAGATGAAACATAAACTTATACTTCAACTCAATTTAATTGAAATCAAATTTATTTGTATGGTGGGTTTAACAATGGACATTCTCAAAGTAGCATTACAGAACATAAGAAACATAGTACAAAAAGTTTAATATTATATAATGATTAATATTATAAAAATATTACACCACCTATATTATAATATTATATAAAAATTTATATTATAAAAAATATTATATTATACTGCCTATAATAGGGATAAAACTGATTAATAACAGGTGGACAATTTTAGGAAAGATTGCACTTTATATTTTGCTGAATTGTTTTCTGAATTTCACTCAAATATATGCATACTTTGCTACATAACTGATTACACTTAGACATGTTAAAAAAAAAAAGACCTTACCAAACAGAAAATGCCTGTTTTGTAACTCAGCTAAACACGTGGCAGCAGCATGATACTACAATCATGAAGATACAGGACAAGAGCTTCAGATAATTTTCACATTAAACATCACACAACTTCTACCTCAAGAGCTCACTGATTTTATCTTACACTAAACTCTAGGGATTAAAAACTGAATGTTACTTTTTACTCAACATAGGGTGCAAAGTTACAAATAAAAATCCAGAAAAATTAAAATGTAAATATGTGTTGTGAACACAACCAGACCAACTTGTTTGGTGACAAAACAACAGCTGTTCACCTTTTCCAGCTAAAATGTGCCAATGTACATCACACATCTGTCTTTACTTTGACAGGTGTGAAGATTTTGGACTTACAGAAATAACAAAAGGGACAAATTCTTTGGATGTTGAATGTGGAAAAAAACTTCCAGTAGCTCTAATAGCTGGAGTCTCCCTAGTTATAGTGGTAGTTTTGGCTGGATTACTTATTGTTATTGTGAGAATGCGAAGGAAATGGCAACTTAGAGGTAAGTATCAATAATGGTGTTTAATTTGTCTTGTAAATGTTTTATTATTAAATTGGAAACTTTGGTAACATTTGTTTCCCAAACTGTCTCTTAAATCAGATGGTACTGTGAGGAAAACAAGACACGAGCCAGATGGATGTGCTGCATTATGTTTACAGGTAATATTTTGAAAATGTTTTATTCGTTCAACTTTTATTAACTAGATTGTAATAAGAAAGACTGAAAGATATTTAACATTAAAAATAAATATTTAATTAAATTTTGTTTTGTTTTCTCTTATTTTTTACAAGGACACCTTTACTTCACCAAAGCACAGGTAAGAGGCAATATGAAGAGATGCTACCTGTTACAGTTATGAAATGTTCTGTACTCCTGAAGGAAGAAATGTGCAAATGTGAGATATAGTATGCAGAATGTGTATTGAGAACAAAATTGTTATTTTATTTATTAAGTATAAATAATTATAGATTTTGATACATTTGGCCAACACTAGAGGAGATTTTATTACATTTAGTGGTATCTTTACATCTTTCATTTCTATCTTCTTTCTTCTTATCTTAGAAAGGGGAAATGTGTTTCTGATCATGGGGCTTCTCCAGTTGAAGATGACCATGGAAAACATTTTTGTGATCCACAGGAGCAAGAGCTCACAAACATTAGAAGTGCTGTAACGTGATCGTGGATATTATTTCTTGAATTATACATGACATGGTAAAAGACAGTCGGGACACATGAATATCATCTTTCTTCATTAAGTTAAAGACCAGTTTCAGTCATATTTCATTTTTCTTAAAGCTGCCATATTTATGACCATCAGTTTTGACCATTGGAATGGAATCAATGTATGCAGAACTATATATAGAGATCTGCAGTCAGTACAGATGTTGCCATTATCAAATCTAACAATCGCAGACATTTGCATTTAATCCACAGTCCATCTCCGTATACCAGTGAGATTCAGATGGTTTTAAAGTGTCCTGTTTGTAGATGGATGGGCTGACAAAATGAACATGAAAGAGTTTTCTCAACTCTGTTCAGGTAAGTCAACAGCAGTATTCACTCAATTTATCAAATTTTATAAATAGAGACATTTTGGTTTAGCAAGGTTACAAGTAAAACTGAATTAGGTAGATATGTATATTTGACCAGCAGAAGTGTACAAGATATTTATTACTTTAAAAATCCACAGCAAAGTAAAAAACCTGTACACTGTTCACCGACAAAATGTGCTTATAATTTGTTAAGCTTTGTTTTATACAGGTAACAAGCTGAGATTATTAGCACTCCCTTTCTCTCATTAAAACACAAATGAATTTATAACTTTTTTGATCAGTGTTTTTCAGGATTTCTTTGTTGTTGGTGTAGTCTCTCACTGTTAAAAAAAAAAAAACTACCATTAAAACATACAAAATCAGCAGGGGATTGAATAAATTTTCCCCTCCCTGTAACTAGCCAGCCAGCCTAGCGAATATAACAGTGCATTTTACAAAGAATGTAGGGTTTTGGTGGTTTCCAAATTCTCAATTGATGGCTATTAAAAAATATTTTTTCAACAGTTATTGTTGCATCCCACAGACCAGCAGACTGAATGCATATTGATACTATTCAGAGACTTATAATGAATCGGTCAGGGATAAATATGGCAGCATGGTCATACAATGATGTCACCTTAATCATGGCTTCTCGCAGTAACATCAGCACTCGATTATCTACATTGTCTACAAGAAAATTTGCTTTGAAAAACCATGTGTACAAAGAGTACACTGCAGCTGTTTTTTGCTGATTGCACATTTACTTCTGTGACTTGCACAATTGCACCTTACACTCTTAGCAACTTTAAAAGAAATATCACTCTTAACCATGATGCTTACTTTGCACACATTACAAACTGTAACAGTTTCTGGTATATACTATTGTGCATATTCTATATGTATGTCAAGTATTAATAATGTTGTTTATTGCATAGGTTTTTGTAATGCTCAGTGAATATAAAATAATCTTATAAAAAGATTAGAATTTATCTACACGACTTAACAAGCAAATTAACACTGCAGTCTAAATTATGTAATTTATATTTTATAAGGAACAATAATACATTTGCCTATTTCTGCAGTTATCTCCAGCATTTTCTTATATACTCAAACCAGCCCGTGTGGTACCAAGAATAACAGCACAGTTAAAGTCACAGAAACCAAACTTTTATTATTATTATTAATTCCATTGTGAAAATTAATTTGACATGCATCTGAATGTTTTTTTTTTGCTGATTCTATAACACCATAAATGTCCAGTTGTGCATATGTTCCTAATAAAGTAGATGGTGAGTGTGTACAAAGAAGACCAAACAACTGTTAAAAATATACCCAAGAACCTAATGTTCTAAATCTTACATTATCTGTTGTTTAATCATCTTTACAGTGCTCTCTGTGATGCAATAAACATGTCCCTGCATTCATGTAGAGCCTCCTCTAGTTTTACTAAGAACTACTATTTACAAAGGAAATAGCATTCACCAGCAGAACCGCAGCTACATTAAGATGACTAATGAAAGTAAAATATGACAAAGCAAGAGACTGATGGTAGATAACAACAACAAAAAAAAATTCTCTGGATGATGCCTAGAACTAACTGAGTCACTTATCTTAAATTCTATAAAGTGACACAATATTCCACATACAACTTACATGAAACACTGTTCTCTAGTATTAATCATGATGCACATTCAAATATTAAAGCTCTATCACAGCCCCGCCCCCAAGATCTACTTCCGTCTTGTTCCGTTTTTTTTTTTGTGGTTACAAAGAATCTGCGTTGTTTCTAGTTTAATTATATCTATATAAAAATATAGTTACAATACTTAACCTGGTTACCATCGCGACTCCGAGAGGAAATGAGGCATATTGGTCAGGGTATACAGAATATACCCTGACCCATATTTCTGCTGAGAAACATTCAACTCGACTACAGCGGGAAATGGAGGACTGCAGTATGAAGGAGGACGTAAAGAACAGCGCGAACACGCACAGTCTGTGACTACATTCACTGCACTGTTCTAACTGTGTGTTTAAATAAATAATGAAGTCCGCGTTTCTAACACGTTTGTACATATTCGGTAAGCAGGATGTGTGACCTGCTCACGGTCCGTGTTTTATCTGTTCTTTATTCTGAACACAAACCTGTTTAGTTTTAACACTGTGAGTGTAGTTTCAGTTCACAAAATGGCGTCTATTGTTAATAAAAAGTCACTTTACTGCCCCGAATTTAGAGACATAATCAACACCACACTACAAACTGTATTTTATCGCGAAGTTTGATTTAAACTAAAATATTAATATGTTAATAGTTAATCGAAACTTACTGTGTTGACTTGACTTTAGGCTGTTTTTGAGGTGCGTGGGAGGCATTAGATGCTCCTGAAGATGATAGAGATGACCTGATTGTGCTGTTTGACCTATTTAAGCTACCACAATGCCAATATGAAGCCCGACCCTCTCTGGTGTGGCATGTGTGAGTCAGGAGTTTACTAAAACTTTGTGGTTTGCTTTGTGTCATCTAGACAGTTAATTAAATAGATGATCATGAAGATTTTTTTTTCAGTATTATCTACATCAAGGCTGACCAGTTTTATTCATAAAGGCCAATATGGATACAACTTTTCATTCCTACCAAGAAGAAATCACACTATGGAAAGTCAAGAACTGATTAAACAGAATCCTGCATCAGGAACTGGCCCTATGCAGATAAGGTTTAAAAATAATCGAATGCACTATGCAAACACCTTACTTGTGGTTGTAACCACACTGCAGAGTGGGTACACACACTGAACACAGCCAGTAGACAAAACCAGATTAAACCAGAGCACTACACCACCATGCCCTCCTTTTGTAATGAATTTTCAACAGTGATTAACATGACAATAAATTGTCATGTTATCTTAATAATAAACACACTGTTGTTTTGTTCAGTAAAATAACTGAATTGTACAGTACCCATCTGACTAGAGTTAAAGAAAGCTGCACTGAAATATTTTCCCACCTAAACAATGTACAACACCATGATATTAAGAATTTCTATATATAATAACCTACAGCGGTAACCCAAACAAACCCTTTTCTTATCTGCAATTTCTGGAAGATACATTGGTATCAAAACCACACTACATTACATAAGAGTTTCAGATCGTATCTGTAGCATTTTTAAAAAGTGTTACGTGTGTATGCTTTTTAACAAGGTTTTATGAAAACCTATGCATTTAACAATTTAAGTATTGTTTATTTGTCGCCAGTGTTTGTGTCTGGATTTTAAAAAAAATTTTCTAACTTTTACTAGCTTGGAAATTATATACATGCATTAAAAATTGTCTCCAAACAGGTATCTGTGCTGCCCTCACCTATGGAGTGAAATGTGGCCAAAGTGAATATCTATCAGCAGCTGATGAATGCTGTCCTATGTGTGCTATGGGTATGACATGGCGATACTTTTGTTATAGAATCATGCCATTAAGTAAAAGAAAGTACAGCTAAATAAGAGGTATAGTTTATTAATAGGTTCATCTTCAGTAGATGCTTTATCCTGACCGGGGTTATGGTGGGTCCAGAGCCAATTATGAGAACGTTAGGTGTATCCACATGTATGGATAATTTAGAGACACTAGTCCAACTAAAAACATGGTTTTATACAGTGGAAGCCAAAAGATCCTAAAGATACCAGACATGCAAAGATGTACAGTATAACTCTGTTATAACAGTTATATTGTCTTTTGTGTCTATTGTGTATTGTATTTTGTGTATTATCTTCTGTGTCTTGTATTGTTTGTTTGCACTGTCTTTTGTTCTGCACTGTCTTTTGTCTCACACTGTTTGTACAAGTTTGCACAGATGCACTTTATGTATCTAGGTCTAGGACTAACTTACTTAAGTCCTACGCTCTGTCTTTGTTCTATGTAGCATCATGATCCTGAAAGAAGGACGTTGTCTTATCCATATACAATTTGATATGGAATGCAGAAACTCTGTATAGAAGATCTTAGGCAGATGATTTTATAAAGACTATTTGGTGTGAATTCCTTCATGTGCCTGTCCTTTTATCAGTTTCTCATCAGGTCATATTATGTCTGTTCTGCAGGATCAGTGGTTATGAAAGACTGCCATGGTGATTACAGTACAACATGCAAACCTTGTGCTAAAGGAACATTTATGAATGAACCGAATGGATTACAATCCTGCTTTCAGTGTAAAATCTGTGAAAATGGTAAAAGTCTTATGTCTTAAATATTTAATTCTTGTTTCTGTAATTTTATTTGGAGCATTTTCAGATCTGATGTCTCTTTCTAGGTCTTTTGATTTCACAAGACTGTACAACAATAAAGGATACAGTCTGTGGGGTGTTGGATGGATATTATTGCAAGCATTATACAGCTGACATAAATGATTGTTCTCTTGCAATAAAACACAGTAAATGCAAACCGGGTGAACAAATAAACACTCCAGGTCGGTACTAAACTATCGGTCCTAATCACACTGAAAAAGGTGATACTCTGAGTCAGTGCTTTTGAACAAGACACTTAAGTCCCTATTAAAAATGTCATGTTTATGGATCTGTGTTTGGATGAGAAATGGAAAATTGTAAAATACCATTGAAGAAGAAGCATTACAATATATATCTCCTAAAAAACTCATCACTACAAGTCACAGAACATTTAGTGAATCAGTGAAAGGTAGCTACTCAGTCTATACATGTATTTTATCTCGGTGACTAAAACAGTAACAACATTAAGCTTTGGATAATGTTCTTGTTAAGAATAAAAAATAATCTTATTATAAAAGAAGTTAGGTAAAAGATTCCTGCATCTTTGCATTAAAAAGAAAAACAGGACTTTAGACATTCTGTAATTAGATTCACCAGGACAGGTTTCTTCTCCCCTTGTTTTGCTTTTTCTCACAGTGAACACCAAGAGTGTTCTAATTTTATATCAGACTTCATTCAACAAATAATTCATTTGTTTATGCTGATTCAAAATGCAGACTATTTGAAGTGTTCTGGTAAAAAAAAAGGTTAAAATCACAGATGAATGTTCTGTAAAAATGTCCTGTGCTTTATATAGTGAATTTGCAGTGTGTTTGGGGTTGAAGTGGTTTTGATATTTCAGTATTTATTTACAGGTACAAAGGCCTCAGATACTGTTTGTGAGCCCTGTTCTCAAGGGTTTTATTCTCCTGAAGGTGTGAACTGCTCTAAATGGACAGAGTAAGTCATTTCCATTTGCATGTTGCATTCCTTACCTTTCAGATTGTTTTTCTTTGTGTAAAAGTTTTAATGTTTCCTTTATTTAAGCTGTTCTTTCAGAAATGAGATTGAGGTCAAAGAAGGCACTAACATTAAAGATGTTCAGTGCAAATCAAGAAGGAGCAGATATGGTCTCATAGCAACTTTGCTCACAGCAGCAGTTGTTTCACTTCTAGTTTTATGTTTGAGTCAAATAAAATCAGACAGAAGTGAGTTGTGTTGATTTTTTTTTTCTATTTCATACAACACATCAGTTCATTATATTAAGTGGAAATTATGGCATCTAGTCAAATACCTGAGATGTCAATATTCTGCATTTTTTTGTTTTACATTAATCTTCACACTAATACAATCTTCCTTTTTTGTTTTGCAGCTTGCTTTATATTAAAAGTAAGTGCACAAAAATTTTTGATTCTTAAAATACAGAAGCAGTAAAGTCTCTTTGCCATTCTTTTGTTAAAAAAATTCTATTAAATCTACAGCTTGATCCTGGTTGTGTTAGATGTGTTTTCAGGCACTTTTGTTTTTTATTTGTTTCTTTTCATTGACTGCAAACAGAAATCAATCGCAGGTTCCACACAGCTTAATTTTGATGCAGCTGATGTCGATCTGTGAAATTTGTTTCATAGAAAATGGTTATTCTGAATTGACTTGACTTGAATTTTCTGTCTTTTTATATTTCTTTTTAATTCCTTCCTATTATACACGACGAACAACACAGTAGTCTCAAATTATGATGATTGATTATGATGAATCAGCTGTCTTTGTAGATGTTTGAATGCTGTTTCTTGTTTCTTTTTGTGCTTACAGAGCCCTGTAGAGGAAACAGACCCTCGATCTTCACAATGTGCCCCATCAACCAGTCCACTGTAAGAGCTGCATCTATTGTTTCATCAATACATAATGTAAGCTGGTTAATACTAGTGATCAAAAATTTTTTAATTCCGTTCCTCAAGGAAAGGCATTCAGGAAACATAATCACCAGCTGTCCAAGCAGACTGTAACAAGGAATACACAGTGCAGGTGAAAACATGAGTTACTTCACAAGCATGTTCTTTTTTACTAAAGCACCAGCTTGATGAATGGACAAATGGACAAATTTATTTTAGTTGGAAACAGTGTTTGTTTTAACAAAAAAGTACTCTTTACAAATCACTGATTCATTTTGGAAGAGCAGAAATGCATAGAAATGTATTGTTTACAGTTTTTAATAATAGATTTATTATTGCTGTATGGAATGTTCATAGTGTAATGTGTCTGTCTGTGTTTTCCCCTTGTTTCTGTCTGCCTCAACATTCATTATTTTTGACTTCCAAATTTTTTTGGACATTTGTATTCAGTTATTTTTGTAAATGATTTCATTCCACTTCGCTGCTCTTTTTGCACTTATTTTCGCTTTTCTAAATTTTGGATTTGCTGGGGTGCCTAGTGTGTGAATTTTAGAAGGGTAGTATCATCTCAAACACAACACATTTACACATGGAACATGGGAAAAGGAAAAGCCTTTTGTCCTGGTCATTGGAAATTATGTCAAATACACGTAAAGCAATGCTAATCGCATCATACAAAGCATTTTTTTTATACATTGAAAAAGATTACGGGGTAATGAAAGATATCAGCCAACGTTTAAAAAAATTTATCATCCACTGTCACTGCCTGGTAGCCTCAGCCCTCTAATGCTAGGCAAAGCAAAGATGCAATTATTTAATGCAGGTGTCCAACATTCTACACACCACAAACAATGTAAAATACAAAATGGTTTCAAAGAATACATAAGTATGTGAGCTGGAAGCCAACTTTTAGTTTTTGTGAGGAACACTTAAATAGTGTTAGCTGTAAATGCCATAAAATAAATAACAACCTTCTTATAACACTAACATAATGCAGCAGAGCATTTTAGGTGCTAAAATATTAATCTCATGTTTTAGACCAGTAGCTGTTACTTACTACTTTTATAAACAGTAATATGTGTCTGTCAAATGCCCTAAACATGTGATTGCATTTACAAACCTCTTACCAATCCTGTTACTCTGGGTCCAAATGCCCTTTTCTAATAATTCTATATTTTGAACATTTCAGCATTAATATTTTTAAAACTTTTATAGATTTTTTTTGTATAAAACTGACATTCATTGTTAATATTTTGAAAACATTCATGTTATATTATTAGTGTTATAATTTAATGTTTGTTCTTTACATCAACCTATGATCCTGATTTGTATAAAGGTGTATTTTTTATAGAATGTACAATATAAATACAGTCTTGTGAAAAAGTGTTGTCAACAACACTTTAATGTTTCAGATCATCAAACAAATTTAAATAATAGTCGAAGATAACAAGTAATCACAACATGAAATTTTTAAATGAAGGTTTTTATTATGATAACAATGATGAGACTGCTCAGATAAGCGGTAGAAAATGAGTGAGTGAGAGTGAGTGATGAGACTGCCTACAGGGAGGAGATCCAACACCTAGCCACATGGTGCAATAACAATAACTTGCTCCTTAACACCTCCAAAACAAAGGAGCTCATTGTTTACTTCAGGAAAGAGGCAAGAGGCACACATGACAACATCTACATCAATGGGATGCTGTTAAGCGCATCTCCAGTTTCAAGTTCCTGGGAACCCACATCTCGGTGGACCTGTCCTGGACTACCAACACCTCCAGTCTAGTCAAGAAGGCTCACCAGCGCCTCTTTTTCCGGAGGTCACTAAAGAAAAATCAGCATTCCTCGAATATCCTGCTGAACTTCTACCGCTGTGCAATAGAGCTGTGTCACAGTCTGGTATGGAAGCTGCTCTGTTGCAGAGCGCAGGGCATTGCAGCGGGTGGTGAAAACCGCCCAGCGCATCGCAGGAACTCCTTTTCCAGCCATGGAGGACATCCACAAGAAACGCTGTCTGCGTCGAGCTCGCAGCATTCTTAGGGACTCCTCTCATCCTGCACATAGACTGTTTTCACTTCTGCCCTCCGGCAGGCGTTTCAGGTGCCTCCGGACCAGGACTAGCCGATTAAAGAACAGCTTTTTCCTAGAGCTGTCTCTTTATTGAACTCTGCCACTCACTGATCCAACTGTCCTTCACTCTACTGCCACACACACACCTCACACTATGCTATTGCGCTAATGGACTGTCTAAACTAAACTTCTGATCACTTGTACATTTGATCAATCACACCCCACAATTCATTATTGCACTAATGGACTGTTACATAAAATCATACTCATTTGCACACTTTCTCTCCTTTCTTGCATTTCTGCTCACCATTGCCTTACCATTGTATACACACCTAATTTCTGTTCATAATAACAGCAATATATTATATTATGACCATAGTACATATCCTTCTGTATATTTCGGTTTATCGTATGTATCGTATGTATCGTATATATATTTTGTTTATAGCACATACCCTCTGTAAATTTTAGTTTATAGTAATAGACATCTGTATATTATGTTCATAGCACATATACAGGTTATTCATCTGTATATTATATTCATAGAACATACATATCTGTAAATTACTGTTTATAGTAATAGCCATATATTTTATTACAGTACATATCCTTCTATAAATCTGTATATTGTTCATAGTATGCACACAACTGTAAATTACTCGATATTACCACTTAACTTATTTAAATCTTGTAAAAACTATATATCCTGCACTTGCTACTATTGTACTCTGGTTAGACCTAAACTGCATTTTATTGCCTTGTACTTGTACATGTGTAATGACCAGGGGCGTCACTAGGTTTGCCCAGGGGCCCCCCCCCCCCCCCCCCCCAAAAAATTATTTGATTAATTAGTTTTTGATCGCTTCAGTCCCCTTTAAAAACGCATTTGAAGCGGCGACAAGCTGCGTCATGTTTCGGCTCCTCCCCTGAACTGTCTGCGTGTATTCAGCGCGTTTTTCAATCCGCAGGGACATCGATCAGAGAATACAAGGTGTGTGTGATTTAATTGATGGATTGCTATGATATGACATCATTCAGCTCTTACCCTGCTTCTCACAAGCTGCTTCATTTTCGCTTGTACTGGAAGCGTGTGTACGTGTGTTTGTACAGTGATAAATGAATCAGGAAGTCTTCATTGTAAAAAAAAAACTACATTCACAACTCAAAATTTTCTAGTGACTGGTCACATCTAATTTTTTTTTTTTTTTTTTTTTTTTTTTTACAGTGAAATACAGGGAATACAATGGAATAGTGGATTGCAATAAGGTTAGTAGTATACAACCCTACCCTGGGGG
This sequence comes from Tachysurus fulvidraco, assembly GCF_022655615.1. Lineage (NCBI taxonomy): Eukaryota > Metazoa > Chordata > Actinopteri > Siluriformes > Bagridae > Tachysurus > Tachysurus fulvidraco. The sequence continues at coordinate 7,099,930 of NC_062531.1, forward strand.
CTGAGCCCCCCCTAAAATGAAAATTCAAGAATCGCCCCGGTAATGACAACAAAGTTGAATCTAATCTAATCTAATTATTAAGGGAAAACAAATTTCAAACCTACATGGCCCTGCGTGAAAAAGTACTTTCCCCCAAAACCCAATACAGGGCTCTCAAGTTTTGAAGACAGGCAAGAGAGACATATTTTAAATTTGCAATGAGTCTGTTACTGCCATCAAGCGTTTGCGATAACTTGCAACTGTTGGAGGAATCTTGGTCCACAGAATTGTTGTAATTCAGCCACATTGGAGGATTTTCGAGCATGAACCACCATTTTTTTTAAGGTTGTCAGGAAGGAGGCAAACACTTTTTCACACCACCGTACCTCACTGTACTGTAATAAAGAAAATGAAACCGTGGGGCTGTAATAAATAAACAAATAAAAAAGTGCTTCTTTTTTTTATTAGTGCCCTCTATACAGGTCACTGACTCCTTTTGTGAGAGCTGAAATGCTTAGATCTGTATTGTTTACAATTTTTAATAAAAGATGTATTAGTGCTGTATGGAATGTTGTCTTTTTCAACATTGTGTTGGAATTGATTTGATAGCTCCTCCTGATTGTTATTGTTTAGATATGCTTTCTAAGATACTCTGGACTGCATCGATACAACGATCATCATGTAATACTTCATTTCATTCATTATTTTTGACTTCTGAATTTGAATTTAATCTGAAATTAATGTTCAGTTAATTTTGCAAATGATTTCCTTCCACTTCACTTTTGCACTTCTTTTCTAATATTGTTTGTATTTACTGTGGTGTCTAGTGTGTGAATTTTAGAAGTGTAGTATCATCTCAAACACATCTGTACAGGAAAACATGAAACTGGTCATTATGATCAATGTAGACATAGGGCTCTCAAGTATCACGCATTGAGCATCGGTCTGGTGTCACGCTCTCCTTCCACACATTGTATTTCTCACGCTGAAAAACTTACTATTGATCATATATTTAATATTCCGCAGCGCCCAAAATGTATCTGTCCGCACCGCTGTCTCTATGGGACCGGGCAGGAACAAGCGAATCTCAGTTCTTAGTCGAGAGTGACACTTATCAGCCAATCAAAAAAAGAGGCTACACAATAGCCAATCAGAAAATAGCACTATTGTATCTGGGTAAAACGAAGCCCGCCTGGTCACGCTCCGTAGGGTAAGACGCAAATGGAAAAAAAAGCATATCCTGGAATTGTTCAGCATCATCCTCGTTCACCCACAGAGAAAACCACTGGAGCTACGAGCATCACTTTGAGCACAGAGTAAGTCATGATCTCCTGTTGTAATGTTACAACAAATTCACAACTTTACAGCCTGTTCACTGACAACACCTGCTCAGAACATGCAGTCTAGGCCAGTGGTTCTCAAACTGGGGGCCCTGAGATGGTGCCAGGGGGCTAAACATATCTAAAATATGTCACTCTTGCTTGTCTTCAAAACCTGAGATCCCTGTGGACAGTAGAAACAGTAGAACATGTACTCATTAAATGTGCTGCATATAAAAGTGCAGCGTTTTATTTAACACAAGCCTTAATAGCACTTGGAATAAATAGTTTGTCTCTACAGGTTCTAATGGTACTAATAACGTATTTAAAATGAATAAGACTGACCAACAGAATTTAAGATATGGTTTTATTCCTATTTTTCTTCTCTTCCTTGTTATTTGCCTCCCATGTTGTTTTCCAAATATCTTATCGGCTCCCCACTCCAATCCTATAGGTGGCAGAAATGGCAAGAAACACCAGAAGAAAAAGTAGAAGAACGCATCCGGTGTTTGTGGTTGGAATAATTTGAATGAAACTTCCGCATAACATTTTAAATAATGCGGTACGTGTTTCTGACACTTTTGTACATATTCGGTAAGCAGGATGTGTGACCTGCCCACGGTCCGTGTTTTATCTGTTCTTTATTCTGAAACACAAACCTGTTTAGTTTTAACACTAAAACGTGTTAAACACATACACCACAAACTTTATTTCTCTTTATCGCGAAGTTTGATTTGAACTAAAATATTAATATGTTAATAGCTAATCCAAAATTGCAGCCAGTGTTTCTGGACTTTTTTTTCTAACATTTTACTAGCTTGGAAAGTATATACATGCATTAAAAATTGTCTCCAAACAGGTATATGTGCTGTCTTCACATATGGAGAGAAATGTGGACAAAGTGAATATCTATCAGCAGCTGATGAATGCTGTCCTATGTGTGCTATGGGTATGACATGGTGATACTTTTGTTATAGAATCATGCCATTAAGTAAATGAAAGTACAGCTAAATAAGATGTATAAATTATTTAAGGGTTCATCTTCAGTAGATGCTTTATTCTGGCCAGGGTTATGTTGGGTCCAGAGCCAATTAAGGGAACACTGGGTGTATCCACATGTATGGATAATTTAGAGACACAAGTCTAACTAACAACATGGTTTTGTACAGTGAAAGCCAAAAGATCGCAAAGATACCAGACCTGCAAAGCTGTATTACTCTGTTATAACAGTTATATTGTCTTTTGTGTCTATTGTCTTTTGTCCTGCACTGTTTGCACCAGTTTGCACAGATGCACTTTATGTATCTATTACTAACTTACTTAAGTACTTGGCTCTGTCTTTGTTTTATGTAGCCCCACGGTCCTGGAGGAACATTGTCTTATTTCACTGTATACTGCAACAGTTATATATGGTTGAAATGACAATTAAAGTTTCTTGACTTGATTTGACTATATATAAAAAAAAAATTCAATCAGACTTTTTTCCATTTAAATATATTTACTTTTCATTTTGTATAATATACAATTTGACCTGGAATGGAGAAACTCTCTGTAAAGCAGATCTTAGGCAGATGATTTTATAAAGACTGTTTGGTGTGAATTCTTTCATGTGCCCGTCCTTTTATCAGTTTCTCATCAGGTCATATTATGTCTGTTCTGCAGGATCAGTGGTTATGAAAGACTGCCATGGTGATTACAGTACAACATGCAAACCTTGTGCTAAAGGAACATTTATGAATGAACCGAATGGATTACAAAATTGTTTTCAGTGTAAAATCTGTGAAAACGGTAAATGTCTTATGTCTTAAATATTTAATTCTTGTTTCTGTTATTTTATTCTGAGTATTTTCAAATCTCATGTTCTCCTTCTAGGCCTTTTTATTTCACAAGACTGTACAACAATGGAGGATACAGTCTGTGGGGTGTTGGATGGATATTATTGCAAGCATTTTGCAGATAACAGAAATGATTGTTCTCTTGCAATAAAACACAGTAAATGTAAACCGGGGGGACAAATAAACACTCCAGGTGGGTACTAAATTATCGGTCCTTTAATCACACTGAAAAAGGTGATACTCTGAGTCAGTGCTTTTGAACAAGACATTAAGTTCAAAATGCCATTGAAGAAGCATCACAATTTAAATTTCCTTGAAAGTCATCACTGCATCACTTTGAGTGAATCAGTGAAAGGTAGCTACTAATTCTATACATGTATTTTTATCCCGGTGACTAAAACAGTAACAACATTAAACTTTCTTGTTAGAACATCAGATGAATTGAAAATAAAAAATAATCTTATTATAAATGAAGTTAGGTAAGAGATTCCTGCATCTTTGCATTAAAAAGAAAAAACAGAACTTTAGACATTCTGTAATTATATTCACCAGGACAGGTTTCTTTTCTTCTCCCCTTGTTTTGCTTTTGCTCACAGTGAACACCAACAGTGTTCTAATTTTATATCAGACTTCATTCAACAAATAATTCATTTGTTTTTACTGATTCAAAATGTCCTATTTGCAGTGTTCTGGTAAAAGGGTTAAAATGACAGGTGAATGTTCTGTAAAAATGAAATGTGCTTTACTGTAGTGAATTTGCAGTGTGTTTGGGGATGAAGTTGTTTTGATATTTCAGTATTTATTTACAGGTACAAAGGCATCAGATATCGTTTGTGAGCCCTGTTCTCCAGGGTTTTATTCTCCTGAAGGTGTGATCTGCTCTAAATGGACAGAGTAAGTCATTTCTTTTGATGATTTCATGTAAGCTGTAATATTTTTGTTTGCATGTTGCATTATTTACCTTTCAGAGTGTTTTTCTTTCTGTAAAAGTTTTAATGTTTCCTTTTTTCAAGCTGTTCGGTCAGAAATGAGATTGAGGTTGAAGAAGGCACTTCCATTAAAGATGTTCAATGCAAACCACAAAGGAACAGATATGTTCTCATAGCAGCTTTTCTCCCAACTGCAGTTGTTTTACTGTCACTTCTAGTTCCATGTTTGAGTCAAAGAAAAGCAGTCAGAAGTGAGTTGTGTTCAGTCTTTTTTCTATTTCTTATTATTTTAAGTGGAAATCATGGCATCTGGTCAAATACCTCAGATGTCAAAATTCTGCATTCATAACTATTGCTTGTTTTACATTAAATACTTCACACTAATACAATCTTCTTGTTTTGTTTTGCAGGTTGATTTATATTAAATGTAAGTGCACAAAAATGTTTTGATTCTTGAATTACAGAAGCAGTAAAGTCTCTTTGCCATTCTTTTATTTGTTTATTTTTTTTAACTAAACCTGGTTGTATTAGATGTGTTTTCAGGCACTTGTTCATTTGTTTCTTTTTATTGACTGCAAACAGAAATCAATCGAAGGTTCCATACAGCTTTGTTTTGATGCAGCTGATATCGATTTGTGAAATTTGTTTCATAGAAAATGTTTATTTGGAATTGACTTTACTTGAATTTTCTTTTTTATATTTCTTTTAAATTTCGTCCTATTATACATGAAGGTCAACACAGTAGTCTCAAATTATGATGATTAATTACGATGAATCAGCTGTCTTTGTAGATTTCTTTTTTTTTTTTTTTTTTTTGTGCTTATAGAGTTCTGTAAAGGAATTAGGTTTTAGGTTTCTTAATGAGGGGCCTAATCACTGCCAACTTGAACGATTTAGGGACGTAACCTAAAGATAGTGAGGTGCTAATAATATTAAGAAGAGGCTCACCAGCTGTATGTAACACTTCTTTCAGTAATTTAGTTGTGGGATCTAGTGAACAAGTTGTTGATTTAGCTGTAGTAATAATAATAGTCTGTTCTATAGGTAGTGTGTACAGTATGACGTAATGGTCTGTGATGTCATCAAAATGAGGTGCACGTGAAACCATGAGTTACTTCACAAGGATGTTGTTTTTTACTAAAGCACCAGCTCGATGAATGGACAAATAAGACTTTTTTATTCTGAAACCCAAAAAAAGAACTTGACTTATTTTTTTATTATTATTAGTGCACTCTTTACAGGACTCTTGACTCATTTTGGGAGAGCAGAAATGTTTTTTATTGTAAAATACAAAATTGTGTAAAAAAAAAATGCAGAAGTATGTCATCTGGAATCCAACTTTTAGCTTTTGTGAGGAAAACTTAGTGTTAGTAAAAAAAAATATATATATATATATATATATATATATATATATATATATATATATATATATATATATATATATATATATATATATATATATAACACTAACATAATGCAACTGATTCTTATTTTAGGTTCTGAAATATTAATCTCACATTTTACACATTTAACTGTAACATACCACATTTATAAACAGTAATATGTGTCTGTCAAATGCCCTAAAAATGTGATTGCATTAACAATTGTGTTACCATGAACTCTGGACTCAAATGCACTTTTCTACTAGTCAAGTCAAGAAGCTGCTGTTGTCATTCCAACCAATGAAAGTTTTTCATTATTACTTTCTTCTTTACAGGTCACTGACTCTCTTTCTGGGAGCTGAAATGCATAGATCTGTATTGTTTACAATTTTTAATAATAGATTTATTAGTGCTGTATGTGTTTTACTTTGGAAGAAAAAAGAAAAATTTATCATACTGTAGGAAATTTTTTTTTTTTAACATTTTTTTCTTATTTCCATTGATGAATCTCTCATAGCTCCCTCATCTCAGGTTAAGAGTCTTGGTGTCATCTTTGATAGTACCCTTTCTTTTACCTCACATGTAAATAATGTTACTCGGGCTGCATACTTTCACCTTCGTATCTTCTTGATCTTCTTCATACTCCAAAACCTATTCGCACTCTTAGGTCTTCTTCTTCCACTCATTTCATTGTTCCCTCTGTCCGTCTTGTAACTATGGGGAACAGAGATTTCAGTTACTCTGCACCTCAGCTCTGGAACTCACTTCCATCTGAGCTCCGTAATATTGATTCTCTTTCATCATTTAAATCTCAGCTTAAAACTCATCTGTTTAGTTTAGCTTATTCTACATCATGATTTGTAATGTTGGTCCAATTTGTATTTCTATGTAAGTATTTCATAACTATATTTTTTTGTTTTGTTTTTTCTTCTTCTTTTGTACGGTGACCTTGAGTGTTCAGAAAGGCGCCTTTAAATAAAATGTATTATTATTATTATTATTATTATTATTATTATTATTATTATTATTATTATTATTATTATTATACACAGTGTATACTGTATATATGTACATGTGTATCATTTTATACCTTTTTAAAACACTTTTACATTGCAAAACAATGCTAGTAAGCTGCAGTATTATCAACTGAATCATGTTTAAGGTTCTTGGTTCATCATTTTCAGGACGTTACAGTTGCTGGGATTTAAAGTTATGTAATTTGATCTCTGCTAAAAAGCTAAAGCTAAAAGCTTAAATTGAGATGTTAAATTCATAATGTTTTTAATTTTTCAGATGGTAGATTTTTAATGGCTTAATGTAAATAATATTCAAGACTTGCTCCCATTAATGGGATTGTAAGTAACTTCTTCATGCAAATCTAATAACTAGATTACATTAAGGAGGCTTTTACTCTTCCTGTATACATGTTTATATTTGATTAACAATTTTCAAAGTGCAGTAGCTGAGAATATAATTATTAATAATAAAGATCAATAATTAAACTAATTAAGAATCAGTTTCAATGACACCTATGTACTGTTACATTTTTAGAAAATCAAATGAAATACAGCTCATCAAGACGTGTGTGTGTGTGTGTGTGTGTGTGTGTGTGTGTGTGTGTGTGTGTGTGTGTGTGTGTGTGTGTGTGTGTGTGTGTGTGTGTGTGTGTGTGTGTGTGTGTGTGTGTGTGTGTGTGTGTGTGAGTGAGGTCAAAAAGCTTTTGTAATGTGTATTAAGTTCTTCAGAATGATTGGATTTTCTAATACTTTTATTTTGACAAGTGTTCCGTTCCCGGAAGTGCACGGTAGAAAGCAAAAGAGAGCATGCCCACACATCAGTGAGTGCGGAGTCCTGTCCGAGAAGCTTGTCCGATAAAGTTACTAATTTAAAATCAGTTCTTTGTTTTTGGATACCCAAAGCACCGGAAAAGTGGTCCGGGGCTGTGAGCGGACCTGGGACGTTGTTGGGGCCGTTGTTGGATGAAAATGTAGGTTCGCAAAGCCATGAGCATTAACAGTAAAGCAACGCTGTACAGTATAACGGTGTACATTGATGCCCCCCCCCAAGTCATTTGTTACACTGTATGTGCAGGAAAAGGTATATTTGCCTTAGAGTTAGTGTTAATTTCGCCACTTATTTTTAATTTAGTCTTAGTCTTGTGCCAAATGTCCTTGTTAGTTATAGTCATATTTAGTCATTCACATATCTTTTTTGTTAGTCAAGTTTTAGTCGACTAAAAGTCTCGTAATTTTAGTCTAGTTTTAGTCAAAAGAAAACTCAAGGTATCTTAGTCAAGGTTTAGTCGACTAAAAGTCTTTTAATTTTAGCCTAGTTTTAGTCAGAAAATTGTAGTCCTTTTTTAAAAATAACACATTATTACTGAGATTATTACTGATAAGCATTTCAGTAAAAACATTGTTTCACATATCTCAAATATTGGTTAAATGTCATAATTTTTAATGCAAATGTTAAACGTGTCTAGTTTTCAATTTCTGATTTAGGAGACACATTCACAAATTATTAACCTGTTCTGAAGAGTATTTTATTTTAACCAACACAATTCAAAAGCTGGGGCCCAACAGACTCCGACTGACAACTTAAGTTACAAAGGTTTTTAAAACTGTTGTGGTTGCCTTGTGTCTCCATGTTTCTGTTCAAATCAGAAATAAAATAAATATACTCAGAATAACTGAAAAGAATAGGCCTACTTTACTGTGGGCCTACAATACAACCTATTTACACAAAAGTATCAGTGAGAAGTTGAGAACACTCGTTTAAACAGGGCATACACTCGAACTTGACTGCACATTTTTTACTTTATTGATACTGCTTTTAATCGTAACACAAAGACCGGTCATCGGGACATAAGCTGTCATGTACAATAAAAGAGCCTGCGCAGCGACAGGAAAAATAATTTAACACAAAAAGCCGCCTAGACGGTGGAATTGTGCTCAGGATTATTACTACAATTTTTTTATTATTTTTTTATTGAGCGTGGACGAATTCTTGAGCAACAGCGCGAAACCGCAAACTCGTTCTGAATATTTTAAAGTCGTAAAAGCTGATGAAAAAGCAGAGACAATTGTAGACGAAAATGAAGAGAGATTTTATCTTAGTTTTTATTTTATACAAAACATTTTCGTCTCATCTTTTTTCGTCAACAATAATGCATGTTAATTTAGTCTTAGTCAGCGTTTTTGGACAGTGGTGCAGTCTTGACATCGTCTCGTCTTAGTCATGAATAAAAAGGTCGTTGAGGAACATATTTCGTCTCGTCTCGTCTGACGAAATTAACACTACTTAGCGTTGAGTCTAATTGTGTGGATTCCAAAGACGACAACACAGGCTGTAAATCCTTTTTTTTTTTTATTGTTATTATATATGGAGGAGCATTAAATATTAATGTTACTTCAGGAGGCCACCGTGTAATATTGTTATACCTGAAGTCTACCCTTGTCGATCTGTAGTGTATAAACACAATAAGTTAAAACTAACACATATATACACATTAGTGTGTAAAGGGACTAAAAAGCTTGGAGAGCAGGGACCAAGATCCTTTCATTGCCGAAGCTACCAGGGCAGCTGCGATTGATTTTCCCTACACAACGGGTTAAATAAGCCCTTTACATTTTAATCATCATTTACACCATACATAGCTGTTACAGTACACAGTGAAATGAGACAACGTTTCTCCAGGACTGGTGCTACATAAAACAGACAAAGCTAAGGACTTAAGTTAGTCCTAGTCACATAAATTGGGGCAGATCGTGGCCTAATGGTTAGAGAGTCTGACTCGTAACCCTAAGGTTGGGGGTTCGAGTCTCGGGCCGACCATGACCATGACCGTGACCCATACTCGGAATTTGTTCTCTGCGTTTAACCCATCCAAAGTGCACACACAGCAGTGAACACACCCACACACACCGTGAACACACACCCGGAGCAGTGGGCAGCCATTTATGCTGCGGTGCCCGGGGAGCAGTTGGGGGCAGTTGTGTTCACGGTGTGTGTGTGTGTTCACTGCTGTGTGTACACTTTGGATGGGTTAAACGCAGAGAACAAATTCTGAGTATGGGTCACCATACTTAGCCATATGTCACTTCACTTTCACTTTTCACTCATAAAGTGCATCTGTGCAAACAGTGCAGGACAAAAGACAAAAATACAGTGCAAGACAAAGCACAAGACAGAAGTACAAAGACAGTGCAAAAGACAAGAGACACAAAAGACAAGAGACTGAAATGTGAGATAGCATGTGCAAAGAGCTAAAACATTGTGCAAAACAGCATATAAACAGTTTGATATGATGGTGCTGTAGACATGGATGTAAATTGGAAGAGTGTGTATTTGGTGTGGATCATTTGCAGTCCATACAGTTGATTGTGCGTGTGTGCGTGTGTGTGCATATTGTGCTCAGTACAGTTCAGTTCAGTTATTAAGGAGTCCTATGGCTTGTGGAAGGAAACTGTTACACAGTCTGGTCATGGTGGCCCGAGTGCTTTGGTACCTTTAACCAGATGGCAGGAGGGTGAAGAGTGTGTGTGAGGGGTGTATGGGGTTACCCAAAATGCTGTAGGCTTGCGGATGCAGCGTGTTTTGTAAATGTCCGTGATAGAGGGAAGAGAGACTCCAATGATTTTCTCAGCTGTCCTCACTATCTGCTGCAGGGACTTGCGATCCAGGATGGTGCAGTTCCCAAACCAGACAGTGATGCAGCTGCTCAGAATGCTCTCAATGGTCCCACTGTAGAAAGTAGTCAGGATGGGGGGAGGGAGGTGGGCTGTCCTCAGCCTTCGTAAGAAGTAGAGACACTGCTGGACTTTCTTTCTGCTGGGAGGTGGTCCGTCAATGTTCAGCGGAGAGTGGTAGCTCTGTGCTCTCCTGAAGTCAACAACCATCTCTTTAGTTTTATCAACATTCCAAGACATGATGTTGGCTCTACACCAAAGAGTGAGCTGTTGCACCTCCTCTCTGTACTGTATGCTGAATCTTCGTTCTTGCTGATGAGACATCGGCGAACTTAATGTTATGGTTCACTCTGTGCATTGCTGCACAGTCGTGAGTAAGCAATGTGAACAGCAGTGGACTGTACACGCATCCCTGAGGGGCTCCAGTACTTGTGGTGTAATGGTGCTGGAGATGCTGTTCATGGTTCAGACTGGCTGAGGTCTCCCAGTCAGGAAGTCCAGGATATAGTTGCAGTATATTGTATTACCTTGATATCGATTATTTTCTTCTAATGTCTCCCTCCCTCAGGTTTTATTCCATACATAATAACCTTTACAATTAAAGTTTTGTGAACACTTTTTTAAATTAAGAATAATAAATATTTTACTGTTTGTTGTGATACTTGTGGAGCTTGACCAATTTATCCATTTACATTTTTTTCAATATATGTTAGTTAATATTTGTTCTATATGCCTACATCATCCACTATCTGTTTTCAAAACTAGCTAAAGGATTACTTCATCTTAAACAGATAACCTAAGATTTACTGCATTGCAAGATCCTTCTTTCAGGATAGGGTAGTGAACTCAGATGTCTCACAGTGCTTGTTATTATGAACACCTATATGTGTGATAGGGTGATGGGTAGATTGATAGAAAGAAATAAGTAGAGAGAGAGAACTTAATTTTTTTTTTTTACTTTTATTTATGTAAGAAATCTGTATAGACAAATTTGTATATGATAAAACATTTTCTTTTCTTTTTCAGATTCTTCCCCAACAAATCTGAATGCTTGACAAAAATTCAGAAAGTGAATGAGCTGCATTAGCAGTGTGGCAGGCCATGATGAATGGGGAGGAAAGATTAATTACTTCTTTTTTGAGATGTCAGCATTTTCTGGAATGTTTACCAGTTTGGTGCCTACTTTTTGTTTTTGCCATTTTCTTCCTGAATATTGAACTGGGTATTTGCACTTGTGCACAAGGTGAATTTGAGATAAATGGAGAATGCTGTCCCATGTGTTCACCTGGTAAGGAGTTAGAAAATTATGGTATTGTCTTAAAATGTATAATTCTATATTACAAATGACAAATTTATAACAAAAAACAGGTAGTAAAAATGTTTCCATTTGGTTAGTTATGGAAAAATAATTTATTCATGTAATTTATATTACAGGTATCCATTTTTCACACTAGGACAGATTCTAGACTAGTTTGGGGAGGGGCTCGTAAGCATCAGATTGCTAAAACATTTACATTTAAAAATTTCTCTTGAACCATGTATTGTTCTATATGACTTTTGTGCTCATAGTATCTTTTTAGATGGTAAAAAAAAAGGGGTTCATCTGTTTTTCTGGTTCTAAAAATTATTTTCTTTTGTCACCACCTCTTAAGCAGAGGAGAACAGCACATACATGACATATCGTGTGACAAAGCCTGCAGGTTAGAAGCTGTTCTGATGAAAGAACGTTTGTAGCCATGCAAGCTGCCAAAAAGTGTAAATTTTTCTCAATGCTCTTGTTACCAGCACCACAATTTAAGTATTTATAGCAAAAATATGGTTATATAGTCAAGTCAGGAAGCTTTTATTGTCATTTCAACCATATATAGCTGTTGCTGTTCACTGAAATAAGACAACGTTTCTCCAGGACTACGGTGCTACATAAAGGCAAAGACAGAGTTAAGGACTTAGTAAGTAGTCCTAGCCACATAACGTGCATCTGTGTAACCTGGTGCAAACAGTGCAGGACAAAAGACCGTGCAAACAAAAAATTGCAAGACAATCCACAAAAGACAATAAACAGAAACATCTCCGACCCATGTAAATACTGTATGTTCAACAATATTGCGTGTGCAGTAATACTAAAATGAACACCGTGTTATAGCAGCAGGTCCCTGAGATAATGCAAAGGATTGTGCAAAACAGCAAATGACTGAAATGTGAGACATATAGTATAGTATGGTGTCCCATCTCTTCCTTCCCATAATGAACCAGAAAGCAATTGTTATACAGTGTGCAGCGCTGAGATGCAGATGAAAACCAGGTTTGAAGTAAGTCCCAGGAACAATGATCAACTCTCTGGACCAATCCCAAATTAAAAAATAGACAATTATTGCAAAATCTGGAAACCCTGGGTGTGAAACTCAAGTGTAAAAAAAACTCTGTCACATTAGATTTTTTTTTACCCATTTATAGAGCTCAATTAAGTTGTAATTACAATATTAAACTTATCCTTGCTATGTTTTTAGGACACCACATTAAAAGTCCTTGCTCTGAATTCACCAGTACAACGTGTCTGCCGTGTCCTGACTCAACATACGCTGCTAAACCTAATGACCATTTTGTTTGTTCTCAGTGTACCATGTGCAATACTGGTAAATATAGTATATTTTATATTCAATTATGTGTTTTATAAATTATTTTTACAATATTGCTTAAGTGTATGAGATGTTCTGTACAGCATTGTTTGTGTTTCTTATAGTAAATGGACTAAGAGTAAAGGCAAATTGCACACAGACGTCAGATACAGTCTGTGAGCCGCTGGAGGGATTTTACTGTACTGAAGAATACAGTGTCGGCTGCAGTTATGCTGTGGAACACACAAAATGTAGCTCTGGACAATACATAAAGCAGAAAGGTTGGTGTAATGTGCATTTGGTAGGCCATAAGCTTTCCCAGTAGCACATTTTTATTAATGATGATGAAAGTTCATTAATAAAAATTTGTAAGTAACAAAAAAACTCCTAAAAATTCATCAAAACAAGTGCCAGAATATTGCGTGAAAATGTAATTATGTTAAATATTAAATAATATAAAATTTTTAATTAAAGGTAAAGCATCAGATGAAACTTTTATACACGTATTAAAAAATGACCTTTTTATCATCTATGACCGTTATAAGGTTAAAGATGTGCAGCACAGTGAGATTTCAGCCTCAAATCTCCATTGCATCCTTACCAGGGAACCAAAATGTCACGCTCTACAGTGTTTGTTTATGGTTTATACATCAAATTATGGCCTTTTTATGAAATTGTAGTTTGTTAATTGAAAATTTGTTTCTTTCCAGTGTTCTGGTAAAAGGGTTAAAATCACAGGTGAAAAATGTCATGTGCTTTACTGTAGTGAATTTGCAGTGGTTTTTGGGATAAAGTGGTTTTGATATTTCGGTATATATTTACAGGTACAAAGGCATCAGATACCGTTTGTGAGCCCTGTTCTCCAGGTTTTTATTCTCCTAAAGTTGTGAACTGCTCTAAATGGACAGAGTAAGTCATTTCTTTTTCATGTAAGCGCTAATATTTTACATGTTTGCATGTTGCATTCCTTACCTTTCAGATTGTTTTTCTTTGTGTAAAAGTTTTAATGTTTTCTTTTTTCAAGCTGTTCAGTCAGAAATGAGATTGAGGACAAAGAAGGCACTTCCATTAAAGATATTCAGTGCAAACCACAAAGGAAAAGATATGGTCTCATAGCAGCTTTGCTCACAACTGCAGTTGTTTTACTCTTCTTACTTCTACTTTTATATTTGAAACACAGAAGTGAGTTTTCTTTCTATTTCAAATGTTACTGGAAATCATTGCATCTGGTCAAATAACTACATACATGTACATATTTTAATACAATATTCATAACTATTGAGTGCTTGTTTTATATTATATTTGAATATTTACCTTCTTGTTTTATTTTGCAGGTAGAAGAACCTTAAAAGTAAGTGCACAAAAATTGTTTAAATGAACGTTCCGTACAATTTCCTTTGATGAAGCTAATATCAAAGAGATGCACCTTGTACACTGAATTTGTCTAAAACAATGTAATCTTTAACCATTTGTAACATTCTTTAGATAACTTTGCTTTAATTTTCAGTTAAAGAGCTACATGTTATTCTGGAAGGCTAGAAGTGACATTTTTGTTCTGTCAGTCTATTCAGCTCAATAATGAATGAACGGATAAAGCTGAGGAACTTTAGACTTTAGTGTGAAATTATGGAAACTAAACTGAAATTCTCTTTATTATAATTGTCCTGTGTTGATCTAGCTCTATATTTACATTTCAGTCCAAGTTTTAGTCCTGATTCACTTTGTTCTGGTTATTCTGTATTAGTCAGATGAATCGGCTTTCTTAGTAGATCTCTTAATGCTGTTTCTTGTTTTGTGTTTACAGACAGTGTTTACAGTCCTGTAGAGCAACCAGATCCTCAAGCCCATATGTACACCACCATCCAGTCAACTGAAGAGCTGAAATGTTAGCACAGGATCTGCAGTCACAACTTGATGCTGCTGTTCAGATCGCACCTTACATAGCTTTGGAAATTGATGAACTGATTGTTATTAATGACACTGCTCATTTTGTGGTGTACTGTATCTGTATTCAGATTTTACCATGCAGGGAAGAAAGATTTCATTAAGGGCCATCTTGGAGGATCGATTTTCTCAGAGCATCCTCATCGCATTAGTGCACATCAACTTCTTCATTTGGCTTTGCCTAGTCAGAGGTTAGGAGTGGACTGCAGCAGATATACAAGTCTTATATAAAGGCACACAGAAGGCACTTCATGGCCATATTTATTATTTTGATATTTTATTTATTGCATAGTAAAATAAATGCAACTGGATCCAACTCTTTAAATGTTAAGAGTTTAAAATGTTAGAACTCTTTTCTGCTCGACACATGCAGAATTTTATTTACTGAAAGAAAAAGTATGAAGCAGAGAATCTAGCACAGCAGTATGACCTGAACACAGTGCTAATGAAGTTCCACTGCACACAGACTGAGCACAGAGATAAATCACAGATAAACACAGCTCTTTGAAAATAAATACATCTATAAATCAGGCGTATTGAGGAGCTCTCGCTGACCAGTGAGCTTCTGATGGAGGATAGACCTGACAACTAAACCCCAAAAGCAGGAATGGGTTGGATTTTCCCTCTTATGAACACTTCAGTCCAATCTCTTACTTCCTCAGATGTTAAGAAGTGTAATGATGATGATTTACTTCTTCCTTCCTCCACCACCGTTCGCCAAAATCATGACCATTCTGATGAAGATGTTCAGTGTGTCTGTGTAGATTCCCATACAGCTGTGAACACACACACACACACACACACACACACACACACCTTTATCTACAACCAAAAAGACAACCCATTCTCTCAAACATTTATCATGTGACCCAGCCCTATCCATAAGTACTATCTACTTCATTATTAACTACAGTGTACATTTATTTTTTTAAACCTGGGTATAAATTGATTGAGACTGTACAGTATGCAGCACTGTGATATTGGAGGTGATGTGATTACTCACGCGTTGATTGGGTCGTATTTCTGCGCGGCGTACAGCGGGTACGTCTCGGCTCGTTTGATCACCTTCTGTGTGTCGTACAACAGGAACATGCCGAAGAGGATCAGACCTCCGTAAACAGCCACAGAGTACAGACCTGCTCCGAACGCCGAGGTGGGGGGCAGAAACATGGTGCCTGGGAAAACAGCATCATGGGAAATATTCAGACAGTATCCCATTATCACTATAAAGGTAACACACAATGTACAATAAACCCTTGAATCCCTTTCCCGAACAAAAGAAAGTGTGCAGTGTGTGTAAGGTGTGTGGCGTGTGTAAGGTGTGTAATGTGTGTGGAGCGTGTAAGGTGTGTGGAGTGTGTAAGGTGGGCACTAAGATTGCGCCAGTGAGGTCAACTGCCGTCACGACTGCTCCGGTTACACTGTGCCTTTTTTTGTTTATTTTATATATTTATTTATATAGACACCGTTTTATTTATCGAAGATGTTAATCATTAGATATGACAGAGCCACTCATATTTATTGGTGTACAATACACCCTTCACTGTATTTAAACCCGGACCCATGCTGGCCGAGCGAGATCCTAAGGGGGAACAAAGGACGCGACACGCACCGGCATCCGCAAGGGAAACCGGAGACAGGAGCAGGCTGAGGGGACGCACACAGCACGCTACCTTACCTAGTATCCTGTTAGCCAACGTCCAGTCTCTGGAAAACAAGCTCAACAACCTCAGGGCAAAGGTCACATTCCAGAGGGACATTCGGGACTGCAACCTTCTCTGCTTCACCGAGACATGGCTGTACCACCTGAGACACTTACAGGACTTCAAACTACCCTCTCAGGTGTTAAAAACTTTCTACACCTGCACCATTGAGAGCGTGCTGATGGGAGCGTGCTGATGGTTCGAGGAACAGCACCATGCAGGACAGGCGAGCCCTCCAGAGGGTGGTGCGATCAGCTGAATGTACCATCCACACTGAGCTCCTGAATGTACCATCCACATTTCACTGCATGTCGTACCCTTTATGTATGTGTATGTGATAAATAAAACTTGATTTGATTTTGATTTGAGGTGTGTGGAGTGTGTAAGGTGTGTGGAGTGTGTAAGGTGTGTGGAGTGTGTAATGTGTGTGGAGTGTGTAGAGTGTGTAAGGTGTGTGGAGTGCGTAAGGTGTGTGAGACATGGGTTTAATGCCGCCCCGGACACACACATGGTTTAATCAGTGTGTGTAACGAGTACAAACCCAGTGAGGAGACGAAGACGACTCCGAGGCCGGAGGCCAGCGGCCCGCCCATGTTCAGGAACTTCTCACTAGGAGCGCACATGGCCACAGTGGAGAGACCGCCCACGATACCTGCTGTGTACCACGCTGCACGCATCATCAGGGGACCACCCAACAGGGTGAGGGGGGCCACGACAGCACCCATTACACCTACAAGCATACACACACACATTTAGTACATGTATTAACCAAAATCAATTCTTTTTAATCCAGTTTATGATTCTAAGTTTTATATGTTTATTTTCAAAATAAATGTTTAAACACCGGTTAAAGAGTCTACAATAAAACTAAGTATATAAATTAAACAGCACAGTTTTATATACACATCTACTTAATAATTATTTACTGCATGTTAAATCTATATGGTTCTCTATTTGGTGACTTCTATAATAAATAAATCAATACAAATAATACAGAATAAATTCATAAATAATAAATACATCAGTAAATAAACAAGCAAATAGAACACTACCATTAGTACATCTTTCTCTTTCCAGAGCTCACATATTCATGTTAAATCATGTCCAGTGTGTGAACTCATTTTCCTGTGGGTCACATGGTTGTTTTTCACAGTCATTTTTATCTGGAGAAGCCACATGTCCAGTGTGATTAAAGGCACACAGAACCACTCTAGGACAAGAAGAAAAAATAATTGCAAGGTTTAAATGTCATCCCACCAAGGAAATAATAAAAAACCCTGTAGTGTCAGTCAAATTTAACAAAAGCTTTTATTATTTATACTTAAGAAATAAAATAACAAAAAATGTCAGTCACATTCTGCATACCATATAACATATGTATAACATATCTGCATTCAGGTCTACAAAGACCACAGTATACATCTCTTCACACATAGTATATGTTTCTTACCTGTCTTCTATTATCAGTGTTGGTGGACTTTTCTTTGTAGTTTTCATATAATCTTTTTCCTTGTAAAACAAAACAACATTTTATATTATGATCTAAAATTAAATAATTTTCCTTTAATTACTAAAATGTTCTATTTCTTAGTACAATCTACCTAATACATTTTTCTTGAATAGAAAATATTTAGAATTTTTTTGTATTTACAGCATTTGGTATTCGCCCTTATCCAGAGCTTAGCCAACTTACAAGTATCTCAATAATACAACTGAAAAATTGAGAGAGAGAAGGGCCTTGCTCGGGGGATCAGGAGTGGCAGCTTGGTGGTCATGTGGTTCAAAATCTCAAACTTCCAGTCAGCAGACCAAAACATTAAACACTGAGCTACCACTTCCCCTGAGTTACCAATTCCCCTAGAATATTACTTACATGCATGTTTCTATGGAACTCCGCAGAATCAGCAGAATCAGCTATTATGAACACAGTTAGGGATACAAAAGGGTTTAAATTTTAAATTAAACATTTAAAGGCCAAATTAAATCTATATTTAGATCAATATGAAACTTACCTCTAGGAGGGCATGTGTGACATCTTTTTATAAAAAACAATGCTCCAGCTACTGCCACAACTGCAGTAAGCCCTAATAAGGCTCCGGTTATTAGAGCTACTGGAGGTGTTTTTCCACATTCAGTATCCAAAGATTTTGTTCCTGGTTTTATTTTTGTAAGTGCAAAATCTTCACATCTGTCAAAGTAAAGTCAGTAGTATGGTGTACATTGATGCATTTTAGCTGAAAAATGTAAACATACAATTTATTTTTTATTTTTTAAGCTTTGCACCATAAATTGAGTAAAAAGTAAGTGTTGTGTGTTAATTTTTTTAATCCCTTGGGTTTAGTGTACGATTTAGTCCTTTGTAATTAAGGCTACAGCAGAAGAGAGGAGGGAAGGTAAGCTCTGTTAATTAATAATAGACAGCATAGATCATGTAGCCATGGCACTGTGAACCTGTGAGTCTTTTGTGTAGACAATTCAAGGTGGAGCATCACGGAACCATTCCTGATAGTAACATGATGGATTCTTAGGTAGGTTGAAGATTTCAGAAAGCTCTCTGTTATCATGGAGCGGTGCTTGCCCACCCCCCCTCATTTCTGCATATTAACTGTTTGAAAAACACACGTTTCCTCTACCACACCTTGTATATTACAGCATTTATGATCAATGAGTTTTCATGGTTTGCGTTTGTTTAATTCTTTGGTTCTCAAATTCACCAGAATCCTGACCAAGATAAAGCAGTTACTAATTAATGAATGGAGATTGGTTAGTATTATTGTCAAAATATTAAGTGTTGACAAATTCATTTACATAGTTTGCAGAGATGTAAATGGAAAAAAGCATTTACTGTTTTGTAAGGTCATTTTATTTTGAACTTGTGTAAGTGTAATCAGTTGTGAAAGTATGCATATATTTGCAGGAGAAACATATGCAAGAATTCTGAAAATGCTTTGATGAAGTGAACTTATTGCAAAAATGTTTTATAGGGTTGTGTTACAGTTGCTACTGCTTTTTGTTCAAATGTCATTAATCATGTTTTATTCCCATTAAAGGCAGTCTAAGTTTGTTTAACCCTGTATCTTTTATCTTTGTTGGTTAATTTCAATGGCTTAATTCACATACAGAGGAAATCGTGACATTTTTATTTGATGTTATGCAAGCCTCAAAATATGAAAGACATATTGTGTATACATTGTTACAATGATTTAGACAAGTTAACACTCACGTTGAATGTGGTTTACAAACCAGAAGGGAGCCATTGGAGTAGGTCCCATCTGAACACTCTGCACATTCAGCATCTTTTAATGCTGTTCCTGCAAAGACATGCCTGCAGCTGAGTTAACAGTAAATAATTCTGTAAATAATCCTGCAACCAAGTGATTTACAGACTGCCTAAAATGCTACTGGGAAGGTTTATGCTATAATAAATGCACATTACACCAACCTTTCTGCTTTATGTATTGTCCAGGGCTACATTTTGTATGTTCCACTGAATATATGCAGCTGCCTCTATATTTATCAGTACAGTAAAATCCCTCCAGCGGCTCACAAACTGTATCTGAAGTCTGTGTACAGGCCGCTTTTACTCTTAATCCCTGTCCTGTAAAAAAAAAAAAATATGCAGAACATATCTAATACTCTTAATCAATAATGCAAATACACACTGAATATAAAATTCAACATAAAAAATTGCTTTGTTATAAATAAAATATTTACCAGCATCACACACTGTACAGCTGATGCAGCTTGCAAGGCCATTGGGTTCATCCGTGTAAGTTAAACCAACACAGTGTTTGCATGTTGTGCTGGTGAATTCAGTGCAATGTCTAAAAACACAGCTTCCTAAAAATATATTAAAAATGAGCTGAACAATCAGTTACTTTCTTAGTGGGTCAGTTGCATTTACTTGTTTTAGTATATGGTAAATTTGTACTTGCTCCATATATTCATACATATCTAGAGCAAATTCTATAGCAAGTCTCATTACCTGGTGGACACATGGGACAGCATTCTCCATTTATCTCATATTCAGCTCGTGCACATGTGCAAATATACATTTCAATATTCAAGAAGAAAACAGTAGTAATAATAAAAGTATGTTTCAAAGTGGAAATCATTGTGAAAGTGCTGATGAGACTTCTCAAAAGGAAGAAATAAACCTTTCCTCCCCTGACTTCATGGCCTGCCACATTCCTTAGTGTTCAGGCCATCTGTTTCCAGTTAAGTCTGTTTCTTAAAGAAGGCAGACATTCTGGTTTATTTAGAAATTTCAGTTCTGCAGAGATTTTTTAATGCTGCTTGTAGATCATTTTACAGCTGCTTTAGACTTTCTCTTTGAAGAAGAATCTGAAAAAGAAAAGCAGAAATTTCAGGATATAGAAAGGAATTCTGTCATGTAGGAACAGCACTGTCTTAAATTTTCAGCAAAGAATCCAGAACATGTATAAACAATTGGTTTGAAGAAAAAATGCACCAGTTTTACTTTCACTTACACAAGGGCAAAAGGCTCAATGTGTTGTGAGCCAGCGGCATGCAAGAGATGTTATCAGACACTGGCATGTACGGGATGGAGTTACAGGACTCTATGTACCTGATACTGGTTTTCTTAGTACTGGTTCTCAGCAAATAAATAATAATAAATATCAAGGTACACCACGACCAATTATTAACTTATCCGTCAGTACACAGACGGACATAGATAATACAAAGAGAAGGAGAACTAGGGAAAGAAAAGCGAAACGTAAGTGGAATAAACAAAGAAAGATTGATGTAAAAATCCAAAAGGTTGAAGAGTTGAAAGATTTGAATATGAGTGTTTAAAAGAAGACACTGAGGGATCAGACGCTGTACCTAGACAGCTGGAAGAAGATTCCAAAACAAAAAGAAGACTAAAATGCATTATGTGTTATGTTTTATTTTCAGAATGTTCAAGAAAAATCCTGAAATGCTTTTCTTTTACTTATAATCATGTATCCTCATGTAATAGAGTTGATTAGATTAATCTTGAGTATTTTACTTTAAACTTTCTTGTAGTAAACGTGTATAAATCCTACTGTGTATTACTGAGAGTATCTGCACACAAGTGTTTCAAGGCCTGCTGTTAAAAGTGAAGCCTTCTGTGTATTTGCGCGGAGTAATTTGCACGCGCAGTGTTTTATAGCTTGCTGTCAAATTCCACGGCAAGAGAAAGCTTCAGTTGTACATCATCACAGCCTGAGGAGTTGCAGGAAGTATGGCCATATATAGAAGTGTTAACCATGAGGTTAGGAAAAAAAAAGACATTAGCAGCACACACAGAGTCGGCTGGCGAGATATGTTTGGGAAACCGAGAAGTATTTATGAAATAAGATGGTAGCCGTCTAAAAGGCACAAAGCCAACCAAACCTGACAGCCAAATCTATCTGGCCACAGCAATGGCGAAAGTTTGATTTTGACATTGGTGGGGACATAATTTATTTGACATTGGTGGGGACAACATTCCCTGTATTTTGTGCATAAAACTGTTGTTATGGTAACCTGCATAATCACATTGCTAAACGGAATGGAATGTAGCTGTAGCCGACGTCAACACTCACTCACTCATTTTCTACTGCTTATCCGAACTTCTCGGGTCACGGGGAGCCTATCTGTGCCTATCTCAGGCGTCATCGGGCATCGAGGCAGGATACACCCTGGACGGAGTGCCAACCCATCGCAGGGCGCACACACACACACACAACGGACAATTTTTCCAGAGATGCCAATCAACCTACCAAGCATGTCTTTGGACCTGGGGAGGAAACCCCCGAGGAACGGAGAGAACATGCAAACTCCGCACACACAAGGCAGAGACGGGAATCAAACCCCGGTCCTGGAGGTGTGAGGCGAACGTGCTACCCACTAAGCCACCAGCCTGCCTTGAATCACATCGAGTGTGCATTCTATTGTAAGCAGCCTTAGTGCATGTTATTCTTTAGGTGCATCATAGAACAAACGCAAGTTTACACTTGGAGAGTGTTTCTTGGTTTGTTATAATATTTGCATCCTAATACCTTTTACTTATTCTAGTACAGTTTGATTATTTGAAGGAAGTTTTAATTTGTAATCTTTTTCTTTTTATTTTACATACATTACACACACCTATTTGTATTACACTACTTTTAATAAAAACAAGGCCTCCCATTGTGAGGATCCTGGAAAGACCAAAAAATCTAAGTCTGCCTCCTTCATTTAAAGATTCAAACAATAGTTTAAGTAGAAGACCTTGGAGCGTAGCCTTTGTTAGAAGATCGAGGGGACTTCGAAGGACACCAGCGTTCAAGGTAAGACCAACTTTTAATAGTTGATCTTGTGTTTCCAACACGACCCCATGCCAATTAAGATACGCTCCTTAGTTGGGGCACGGAAGGTTTCCTACGCAATCCGAAAACATGTGTCGCTAAGGGGCAAGTATGTCAGTATAATTACTTCAAATGTGAAAAGCAGAAATTAAATATAAAATTAAATTTTTTAATTTTACTTTAGACTACTATTTTATTCTATTATTTTACTATTTTTAGAGTATCATATGGTTGATGCAAACTGTATTAACCAACAAAAAACTCAAGTCTAGTACCATTTTATAAAATCAGTCAATGCTACTAAGCAAGCACTTTATAAGCCTTAACCCCTTTATGCATCGCCCCCCCTTTTGCAGGTTTTTCGCCTACATGACCTACCCAACAAAAAGTGGTACAGCTCCCACATACTTTGACACACAGGGGTGAGCCTTGAAAGAAGAGATTGTCTAGTTTCAAAAACTAGTTTCAGATTGATTCTAGGCCTTACTGGCACAAAGTTACAGGGGTTTGAATGCAGGTTTTCATTTCCGCCTGGGTTGTTTACCTGATAAACTGATTAATCTTATTTTTCTGGAACATGTTAGGGACCAAATAAAACAAACAAAAAAAATTCAAGTCAAAAGACCCAAAAATGGATTTTATATGAATATTTTTCTACGGCCATGGTCGTAGGGTGCAGCGTTTTTGTGTACTTGTTTACTATATAACTTTGAAATAAAAGGCTGCAGGCTCAGTCTGACAAGCCATAAACAAGCCTAGACTATTTCTCTATCACTCTGGTGTGAAAACAGGCCTGTAACTTGACACCCTGAGCTGTGAGAGGGACAAAAGGTCAGGGATTACGCAAGAATTCTTCTGCGCATCCAGTTCACGCAGACACAGTCAAAGAATGTAAGGCATGTCGCATACCGTTGGAATCGTCTGCTTATTGGCTAAACAGCTGTATAGGTCCCAGCCCATTTCATTGCTATTGGAAGGAGTAATTGTCAGTCAAAGCGGGTTCCCAAAAATGAGGTCATGCCACCATTGGCTTCTCAGCCGTCTATCTCTGCCATACAAGCACCGATTGGCTCAAATGAGGGCTTATTTGATTCGTTAGGACCTGGGCTATAAATATGACGTAGACTTTGAATTTTTTAATATCCCAATTAGGAGTTAGAGCGGCAAAACGAGATGATGGCGCACTTCTGTTTCCAGTTTTCAGAACACTAACGGAATATTTGCGGCGCGACCAGAGCGTTTTGGATTAAAAGGTTTACAGATTTCAATTCCTTGGACCTGTGTGGATTTTTGTGGATTATTTGTGTTGGAATATATTACCCCAGTGAAGAAAGAGACGCGTCTAAAGGTAAGGGAAAAACCGGTATTGCGCCACCTAGGTCAGTTTTGTCCAAAATTTTTTTCTAATTGTATGAAGGCTGTGAATCATATTGTGCTTTGTGTGTGGGCTTAAAAAATTATTGAGAGTATAAACTTTACTAGGTAAATAGGTTTTTTCGTGTTTTTGGAGGATTTGATGCTTTAAAGTTGAATTGAAGCTTGTTTCTGGGTCATCCCCTAGTGGCCACGGCACGGCGACCCGTAACAGAAATGCCAGAATCTGCACTGAACTCCAATTCCCATAATGCACCTCGGCCTACAAACATTAACACCTAGGACTACTCTGCCTGCCAACACAGCAACACAAACACATTCACCTGATTCCTGTTTACACTCCTGGAAATGAAATGTTTTATGTAGTAAATATTTTAATTACTTTAAATATACATTGAGTTATTTTTATATTTAATACAATAATGAAAATAATAGTTTGTGCCTTTCACGGTTTGTAATACAGTCATAATAGATGTCATTAAGTGAGTTTTAATGTTATATATATATATATATATGTTATATATGTTATATATGTTATATATATTATATAAATAAGACATGTTATTGTAATCTTTAAACACACTGTCAGTTACTAGTAAATTAGGTTCTTACAGTTTTGTCGTCTACTGGCGAAACTAATGAAGAAAAGTTGCTACTGACGCCGTGTTTCTTGTAGTTTGTTTTTAAAAAGCTGTCGTTTAGTTAACATAACGTCCGTCTCTTCAGCAGTGTCGTGTGCTTTCTGTGACGTAAACATTAAGGAGTGGACGCTGCAAATGGCTAAAACACTTGTGGTGATTTCGGGCAAAGTATTTTTACTTCTACAGAAGTTTTTCCAAAATTCGTTTGACTTATGAGACTTATTTTTATTATTAATCCTGCATGTAGATAATGCTGTATTTGTGCAACACAATAGAAGGGCGCAGGTTTGTTTTTTGCCTTTTTGGCCAGAAAATAAAGGTCTGTCTCAGACTGTTCATGGGCTTCCGGATGTTGCCTTGACCGTCACAGTTCCTCTTAACAGCTATGTAGAGCAAAAATGGCTATTAATATAAACCTGTGATGTACCATGCAGCTGCCAGCTAGACCTATTATCAGGGCTGCAGTTATAGAAACTTACACACCTTTGAAATCGTACTAGGTATTTTACATAGGTCCACATTATACAGCATAACATGCAAATCACCCCACCCGCATTGTGTGGAGACGCGTCCTATTCTGCCCCTGATTGGGTAATATCGTTGCCATCGTTGGTTTGATTGGATTCTTTTAGGGTTACGGGCGTGAATCACGGCCAATCAGAGTCAGAGGAGGGCGGGAGGCCGCCTCGCCGGTTCTTTTGCCAGAGTCAGAGTGACAGAAAATCCATATGAAAGATGCTTCAATACTGCACACTACTACTTCTGGTCCGCTGATATTCACTGATATACATCCACTGATGTTATTATGTTCATGATGTTCGTGGAAGATCTTTTGCAAGTTTGCAAGTTATAATTACTAAGTTATGGATCTGTTAATTTAATAATAAGTTAATAAAATATTGTTGGCGTATATTTATTATTGTCATAGCTGTGTATTTAATATGACCACTTAGTGAGAGACTGAGTGCATCTGTTCACACTGATTTCAATAGCAGATATCTTATTATAATGTCCATTGGTATCAATCTTAATATTTTTATGAATACATGTTTTAAGTTATGATATACCACCACTGGCACGCCATCGGGACGTGGTCATCGTGGCCTCGAGGGGTGTGGTCCCCGCTGCGGCAGGTGTCCCTTATTTTTCTGTATTGAAGGTGGCAACCCTAGTGGGCAACCCTAGTTAGGCTACACTAATACTGCCCCTTTCTGCTACTGTCAGACATGCGCAATGAACACTCTCTCCGCCGAAATTAAAGTGATTAAAATAATGAATCTACAGTTTACTTCGGTAATCCAACCCCGCCCACGGGAAACACGGAAGTATGTGGAAGCAATTTAGGTGGTCTAAATAAAATGTCGACCTTCGTTTTATTAATACACGTTATCTTATTTTTGTAAAGGATGTCTAGGATAAAATTGCAAACCTTAAATCTAATACATAATCTGTCTAATATACGGAGCTGATTTCGTCATGACATGTAAAACGCTCGCATTCTATGAAAATGTATCAAATATCACAGTAAATGCTTCACTGACCTCACTCAGAAAAATTACATTAAGAATACAAATTTAATATGAAAACATTTCATAAATTACATAAACCTCAATATCTTAAGATATAATAATCATCAGCAAAGTGAAAGTGATGTGACATACGGCTAAGTATGGTGACCCATACTCAGAATTTGTTCTCTGCGTTTAACCCATCCAAAGTGTACACACACAGTGAACATACACACGGAGCAGTGGGCAGCCATTTAGGCTGCAGTGCCCGGGGAGCAGTTGGAGGGGTTTGGTGCCTTGCTCAAACCCACAACCTTAGAGTTAAGAGTCAGACTTTCCCAAATAAAGAATCATCAATTGCAATGTAATTGCGATGTTGTATAAGAAAAATAGAAGAATTTAGAATAATGAACATGCATCAAACTGACTGCAGTCAGGAAAATTTACTTCCAATTAAATGTGTGAAATATGAAAACATTTCATGTAACAGTGTACAAGTTAAAGAACACAGAATCCAATGAAGCAGTAGGGTTGCAATAATAATAATAAAAGTTTATATACACAGTTTAATTAATAATTAAAAAACAAAATAATAACTTACAGTTTGTCTGCAAAAATGAATGCTCGCAGAACTCTTACTGCTGGTGTCTCCTTCCCTGGAAGTCCATACACCACAGTCTGTAGAAACACCAGGGAACAGTGCTTGCTGCCATCAACTAATTACATAGAAAATATTAATGTCAGTCAAAAGGCATTTTATCCAAGAATTGCTCCTAAATTGTCCTAAATATCCTGGGTGTGTCACGAATAAAATGACGGTCGAACATGTTTAGTTTCAAACCTTATTTAGCCTGAGCTGACCTCAGACATTCCCACTTGTTTCAAACTAACCATAGGCTCTACAGGAGTATAGGAATATAAATTTAATCCTGAAAAAAACATGTATTATGTAGTATGCTCGTAGTGAATGAATCTTGTTTGCTGTTGAATAAACCTCACGGATAAGTTAGCTACACAAAATGTAGAAGCCGAGCGGGAAACTGGATGTCCTGACAAAATATGTTACCATCAAGTAAACTCCGCCGTATCAAAATCATATCGAACACAGAAATCATTCATAATAAAGAAGATTTAACATGTACAAAAGTAATATTTAAAAAACATTCACCTTATTCCTTCCAAGCTCTGATGAAGATGCCAAGTGCGCTCTCCTGCTCACTGATCTGGGATCTGTGGTGAGTCGGAGCACGGCTGTCACGGCCGTGAGGTAATCTCACTTTAACTGACTGAAAGCCTAAGTTGCACATATAACATTAGTTTATACAGCAAAGCGGATTTTTTGACCTCTAGACTGGACTATTGTAATGCATTACTATGTGGTTGTCCTGCATCTTTAATAAATAGGTTACAGTTAGTCCAAAATGCAGCTGCCAGAGTTCTCACTAGGACAAGAAAGTATGACCATATAACCCCAATTTTATCATCTCTACACTGGCTACCTGTTAAGTTTAGAATTGACTACAAACTGCTGCTACTTACATACAAGGCTCTTAATGGTTTAGCTCCCATGTATCTAACTAGTCTTCTATCACGTTACAATCCTTCATGCTCTCTGAGATCACAAAACTCAGGACTTTTGGTAGTTCCCAGAATATCTAAGTCTACTAAAGGTGGTAGAGCGTTTTCTTATCTAGCTCCCAAACTTTGGAATAGTCTTCCTGATAGTGTTCGGGGCGCAGACACACTTTCCCAGTTTAATCGTAGATTAAAAACTCATCTCTTTAGTCAGGCGTACACATAATACATCCTATAGTATCATGCATTAGTACATCAGACCTGCACATTTTTATGAACAGCAGATATGTTAATCCCTTTCCACTACTTCTCTCTTTGTACCCATCCCGAGGCATCCAGACACTGTACCAGCTCCCAACGTCCTCTGTGGGACGAAGCCTTTGGACGTCCACTTAGCCGAGGCCGACTCTAAGAATCCTGAGACATCTCCAGTTAGACTCTGTGATACTAAGAAGATCCGAAGTCCATGATCCTTACACCAATACAAAATTTAACTGACTGTACATTACAATCACACCCCCAGTGTCACCCATATGAGGATGGGTTCCCCCTTGAGTCCGGTTCCTCTCAAGGTTTCTTCCTTTACCAATTTAAGGGAGTTTTTCCTTGCCACTGCTGCCTGAGTCACCTCAGACTTGCTCATAGGGGAATAAATACATACACATTGTGAACTATATATATCTAATAATAATCTAGAATTTTTTATTCTGTCAATTCTTTTACTTTTATTATTTGTTATTTCCTTTATCATTAATTATGTTTACCTTCTGCTCTATGTTTATGTTCTGTAAAGCTGCTTTGAGACAATGTCTATTGTAAAAAGCACTATACAAATAAACTTGAATTGAATTGAATTTTTTTATGGCAACTTACATTCCAGAAAGAATTTCACTCGCTTTTATCTGAAGACGCAAAGAAAATGGCGGCTTCTCGCACTGGTGTCGTCCGATTTTCATGTTGATGTGCATGCTCCCTTTCACGTCCGTGTTCCCAACCAGCACCGCTGGGTTATAGCTCAAGACAATTTTCAACCCAAACTTGGGTTAAAACAGCCTAAAGTCCTACCAAGTGGTCTCAACCCAGCATTTGGTTTGAAAAAACAACCCAGTGTTTTTTAGTGTGAACACTCTCTACTCCGCATATTGACAAGACACGCCCCTTTCTGCTAATTGACTACACGTTTGTTTTGTTTGTCAACCCGACTCAGTTTTCTGAAGCATTTTTCAAACATTGTGCACTGCACCTTTAAGTATACCAATGTTTGATGCACTTTTACTTTACCACAATATGATCAATTATCAGCACACATGATATTAGGTAGCTACATGCTAAGGCTAACTTTTTCTGTGTTAATGATAAAATAATGTTATGCACTTTCTCGATTGCAACCTCCGATTATACAGATTACATGGAGCTGCACGTACACGTTGGATTTGCCGAGTTCAGATGCCAATGTAGGTTCGCGAAGCCATGAGCATTAACAGTAAATCAAAATCCGCCATTGTTGATGTTGTGTTTGTCACATCTAACACAGCGGTATAAAGCTGACACTAACAAATTAATATTGATTCTCTGCAAAACTTACATATCAAAGCCATATCTCTGATATGTTGCATGTAAATTCAGATTAACATAAAAAAAAATAAAAATTAAAAAAAAATTCAAGTCCAAGTAACTAGCTGCAGTGAAAAGTAATGTGTAATAAATTACCACAGCAACAACATTTTTCAATCTGTATTTTAATGATTTATAATGTTAAGCAGAACTAAGGTTGCAAGGAAAATGGAAGACTCTCGTTTAATATGAAGTGGTGGAAGAGGTGACCACAAAATAGAATTGAGGAAAATTTAACATGGACTTCAGCAGGTCACAGTGAACATTACACATAAAAGGGAAGCAAAATATGGAGAAATGTGACAAAAGTCATGCACATGACGGTAATATTGTTGCAGTGTAATCATCAGGAAGAGAGCAGAGAGAGCATACTCGTTTAAATGCCACAAAATGTACATATACAGAATTTGGCAGATGTCATTATCCAAGGGATTTATACAGCTGAGCAGAGGATGGGTAAGGACCTCACTTATGGACTCAGCAGTGGCAGCTTGTTGGTGCTGGGATTTAAACTTTTAACCTGTAGTCCAACATCTCCACTATTAAGCTACCATTTCCCTCCTGTAAGTAATTCTCAGTTATGTTTCAATATGCTTTACCATTCAAGAGCTATTATTTATTATTTAAAGTTGTTAATCATCAAAATGTATTTAATTTGGTTAATGTTAATTTAGTAAGTGTGAATAATCTGTTAATTATTGATAAATATGCAAACGTTTAGATTTTCATAGTTCCATTATAATAAGTCCACAATAAGTACCTTTTCCAACTATCTTCTAAAAATGTATATTTTCCAATAAACTGCAAACAATTATTTCTAAAATAATAAAATTTAAAAAAATCAAACATGAATACATCATTATTTCTTCCACATTTATAAGCGTAATAATTAGAACGTGATAAACAGTCAAGTGAGTTTGAATATGCATATAAAACTGTTGTAGTATAAAATGTACTTTCGCCATAATCTTTTGGGTTTGAACATTTTGGCTAGGCGTATTTTGTTTATATCCTCACAGAACATCTGCGTCACCTTCTCATTTTTTTTGGCATTTAAAAAAATAGATAAAGCTATTTGTAAAAGAAATTAAACATTTCCCGATACATTTAACTTCCTTATTCAGAAAGCCTCATCTTGACAACACTATTACCTTGACTTCCCATTTTAGATTTAAGATTAAACATACATCCTGTCCTATTTCAGGTTTCCACGGAAATCAACCTCTTCTCAGTGAATTATTGAGGGAAAAGCTGTAGATGGTTGTCTGTTTACTCCTTTAGGTGTTGAAGCACTATACATTGTATGTTGAAGTCTATCCGTGTTTGTGGTTTCAAGTTTTTCTACTGTGCCTTAGCCGGTTGTGCTCTAATTTTTAGTCCTTTTATTTATTCCACATTTATTAAAATTATATTTATTAAAAATTTCTGTAATTACACACACCGTTCCATTTCGTGACGGATCAATAGATTTATTGATGGTGAAATATGTCATTCCTCGAAGCTTTTTCATCAAGCTGCACAGTACTGACATCCACCTTTGGGGCTCTGCGGACCCAGTTATTTGTAAAAATAAAAAAAAACAAAAAACCACTTTGTATTCTGAAAACTATAAAGAAAAAATTTATATAGAACTATGTGATTGAATTAAGTAATTTATAAATGGGTAGTAATTTTATTATTCTGATTTGTGTTTATGACTAAAGACCTGTAGCCTTATTAACATATGGTTTTGTCCTAGTACTAAACGTATAGGATAATCGGCAATGCTCACGTGTATATATAATCAAAATATTAATAAACATTAATACCATAAAACATAAATAAAAATAAATAAACATTAATGTGGAATGGAATGAAAAACTTTTTCTATTAACAGGACTTGTTAAAGAGTGCAGGGGCAAAGTCAAGTTCTTTTTATTTATTTCCCCTGCCATAGAATATTATTGCACACGGGACTAAGAATAAAAAAACATTAGCCTATCTGCACAAGAGGTGGTCCTTTGGTTCTGAGTGGTTTGGACACACACAATCATTCATATGCAAGTCAAGAGCTTCAATTAATTTTCACATCGGAATTAATAATAAAATATAAATTACATAATTTAAACTGCAGTCTTAATTTGCTTGTTAAGTTGTGCAGATAAATTCTAGTATGCAAAGACTCATACAGTATATGGCCAAAAAAGGAAACAGTATGTTCTGTTATACCATATAGATTTATAATTAAGATTATTTTACATTACAAACATTACAAAAATATATACAATAGACAACATTATTAGTACTTGACAGACATATTTTCAATATGCACAACAGTATATACCAGAAACAGTGTACAGTTTGTAATGCGTGTTAGTTAGCGTCATGGTTAACCCTTCTGCAGACCTGGGGTCTATTTGATCTGGAAAGTGTAATGTGTCATAACTTGGGTTTCCTTCCACTATTTACCAGGATTGTTCCAAATTATGAACTTGGCAAGTAAAATTAATTTTGTCTATTTTCAGATGAAAGATTCAGATTTTCATGTGCAGTGAACATACATACAGACACAAAAATGCACACATAAAATGTCCACTAACACACACACCCACACACACACAAATTGGAGATTGCATTTCATTAGGCCTCCATAAAAATAGAAATATTTCACACTTTTGATATGCCTTTGCCTAGCAGAGGGCAGAATATGATCTACCGAAATTATGCTACACACACACATTCAAACACTGTTCAAAGCATTGGGCACTGCATTTTAGTTGGCCTCCAGACAAAACAAAAGCTACACATTTGTAAACATTTCACACACACGTACACACACACGCGCACACACACATGTGCACCCACTCACTCACACTCACACAAATTGGGCATTGCATTTCATTAGGCCTCCAGAAAAAAAGCTACACATTTGTAAATATTTCTCACTTTTGATGTACCTTTGCCTAGCAGATGGCAAAATATGATCTACCAAAATGATGCTACACTCTGTGCTTGAGTGGTGTGTGTGTGTGTGTGTAGCCTGTTTTTGGGTGATCAGATGGCATCTGGTAGGCAAAATAGACATACTGTAAGTGTAAATAGTTCACAAATGTAAGCTGATCACACAGAATGGTGATAATTGATCCTATGCTGTCTTTTGATAAACAGATTAGCACTGTTGTGAAAAGCAGCTTTTTTCAACTAAGATCAATTGCTAAAATCAAGAAGATGCTTTCTATGAAGGACCTACAGACTGTAATTCATGCTTTTATAACCTCGAGATTGGATTACTGTAACTCTTTATTTTGGCTTGCCTAATTCATCTCTCGACCGTCTACAACTGGTACAAAATGCGGCAGCGAGATTACTGACTGGCACCAGAAAACGTGAGCACATTACCCCAGTACTTGCCTCATTACACTGGCTCCTGGTTAAGTTCCGTATTGATTTTAAGATTTTACTTTGTTTTTAAAGCTTTACATGGTTGTGCTCCCCAGTATATTTGTGACCTCCTCACTCCGTACCCTACCCCAGATCTCTTCGGTCCTCTAATCAATTACTTCTCTCGGTACCTCGTGCACATTTTAAAACTAAGGGCGATCGGGCTTTTGCTACGGTAGCTCCAAAGTTGTGGAACAATCTCCCTCTTCATTTAAGATCTGCTACCACTGTCTCATTGTTTAAATCTGCTTTAAAAACCCACTTTTACTCTGTTTTAACTCTGTTTGAAGGTTTTTTTTTTTTGGATTGTGTTTTTATTTTTGCACAGTTCGTTTGTTTTTACTCGATGTACAGCACTTTGGCTGCAACGGCTGTTGTTTTTAAATGTCCTTTATAAATTAATAAACTAAACTAATTGTATATTTTTCTTATTTATAAGCATTCAAGTCAATTTGACCTGGAAAAAAACAGGTTTTATTATTTACTGACATTAAAAATGGTCAAAATGGTTTCAAAACAATCTCCTGGCTGAAATATACCAGCCTGTAATTGTGCATTGACATTTGTGCCTCTAAAGTGAAAATAATTCAAGATCTGTTTTGTTTTTACTAGAAAATGAGGCATTTTTGTATATTAATGAGGTTTATTATACCAAATATTTTTTTTTCCAAAATATGTGTTATGTTGTAAACAAGTTAGACAAAAAAGGCTAAAAATATTTGCATAGGAATTCAGACGAGGTCTGCAGAAGGGTTATGAGTGGTGTTTCACAATTACAGCTTACACTCTTAGCAAGTCACAGAAGTGAATGTGTAATCAGCAAAAACAGCTGCAGTGTACCCTTTGTACACATTGTATTTCAAAGCAAATTTTCTTGTAGACAATGTAGATAATCGAGTGCTGATGTTACTGCGGGAAGTGACCTCATTGTATGAGCATGCTTCCATAGTTATGTCTTACCGATTCATCATAAGTGTCTGAATGGTATCAATATGCATTCAGTCTGCTGGTCTGTGGGATGCAACAATAACTGTTGAAAATATTTTTTTTTTACCAGCTATCAACTGAGAATTTGGATACCACCAAAACCCTCCATTCTGTCAAGTGCAGTTATAATTGCTAGGGTGCTGATTTTGTCCGTTTGCCCACTGACAGTCAGTCTACAAACAGTGAGAGACAGAATAACAAAAAAGAAATCCAGAAAAAAGCATATCAAAAAAGGTATACATTGATTTGCATTTTAATGAGTGAAATAAATATTTCAAATCTACATATGAAGAGCTCTTTTCCAAAAAAAAAAAAAAAAAAAAAAACAGTTTGTCATGTCATTTTGCTGTGTTGTGAACCTAAAAAAATGACTTTGAATGTATTACTAAATAAGTTGCCTGTTGAATATTATCATTACTATCGTTACTCTTTGTACAGTATAGCTTAAATGGGTTACTAAGTGATTGGAATTTATTGTTAACATTGTTGTATATTTATTTAATTAGTGTTGTTTGTGTGTTATTTTTAAATTATTTGTTTTATGTGGTGGACAATATTGAAACCTGAAATTAAAAATATTTATTTTTTACTATGTATTTTATGTTACTATGTATTTTATTTGGAAGTTATTTGTTTCCATGATGTCATATGTTGCATGTTTCCAATAAAGGATGGATTTATAGCGTTTTGGCAAAAAATAAAAAGAAACAAAATTGTTGTTTCATTTAGCAATCACTGTTTAACATGTTCAGACTGAGCCAACAGACCATTTTAACAGGATACATTGAATATAAAAAAAAAAGTGTGGGTCTAGGTAAAAAAGTCATTTTCATAAAAACTATTAAAATGGATTTATAGCGTTTTGGAAAAGAGCTCCTCATTATCCACCTATGCTACACAATTCACTGGGGTTTAGCTTGTAACTTTGCCAAACCAAATTGGCTCTATTTATAAAATTTGATGAATTGAGCTGTTGCCTTACCAGGACAGAGTTGAGAAAATGTATTTTTAATTTTCATTTTGTCAGCCCATCCGGCTACGAAGTACAAACAGGACACTTTACAACCATCAGACTCTCACTGGTATACTGTATTGAGATGGACTGTGGATTAAATGCAAATGTCTGCTATTGTTAGATATTACAATGGCAACATCTGTGCTGACTGCGGATCTCTATATACAAGTTTGCATGCATTGGTTCCATTCAAGTGGTCAAAACTGATGGTCATAAATATGACTGAAACAGGTCAAAACAGTTGGTCTATTAGTCCCTACATGTTTCAAGAAGCCTTTTTTAATTTTTTTCTTTAATGAAGAAAGATGTTGTTCATCTGCGTTAAAGAAAAGTTGCCCTGAATATGTTTTACCATCCCATGCATGATTCAAGAAATAATATCCACGATCAGATTACAGCACTTCTAATGTTTGTGAGCTCTTGCTCCAGTGGATCACATAACTGTTTTCCATGGTCATCTTCAACTGGAGAAGCCCCATGATCAGTGTGATTAAAAACACATGTCTCCTTTCTAAGACAAGAAGAAAGATGATAGAAATGAAAGATGTAAAGATACCACTAGAGGTACAGTAATAAAATCTCTTCTAGTGTTAGCCAGATTTATCAAAATATATAAGAAAAAAGAATTATTTATAGTTAACAAATAAAATAATAGATCATTTTGTTCTGAATACACATTCTGCATACTAGATCTCATATTGCCTCTTACCCATGCTTTGGTAAAGTAAATATGTCTTTTGTAAAAAGAAGAGAAAACAAAAACGTTGTATGAATAGAAGATTTTAAAAATATTACCTGTAAACATAAAGCAGCACTTCCATCTGGCTCGTGTCTTGATTTCCTCTAAGTACTGTCTGATTTAAGAGACAGTTTGGAAAAGAAATGTTACCAAAGATTCTAATTTAATAATAGAACATTTAAAAGACAAATTAAACACCATTCTTAGATTAATATGAAACTTACCTCCAAGTTGGCATTTCCTTCGCATTCTCACAATAGCAATAAGAAATCCAACCAAAACTACCACTATAACTAGGGAGACTCCAGCTATTAGAGCTACTGGAAGTTTTTTTCCACATTCAACATCCAAAGAATTTGTCCCTTTTGTTATTTCTGTAAGTTCAAAATCTTCACACCTGTCAAAATAAAGACAGATGTGTGATGTACATCGGCACATTTTAGCTGGAAAGGTAAACAGTTTTGGGTATTTTTTGGATGATTATTTGTAAATTTTCACCCTATGTTAAGTAAAAAGTAACTTCAGTTTTTTTAATCTCTAGAGTATAGTGCAAGATACATGATTAGCTGAGTTAAGTGTATGAATGTGCTAGTGTACAGGCATTTACTGTTTGGTAAGGTCTTTTTTTTAAAGTGTAATTAGTGATGTAACAGTGAAATGTGCATATATTAATGAGTGTGAAATGTACAAGAATTCTGAAAATTATAAAGTGCAATCTTTGCTAAAAATGTTAACCTGTTATTAATCAGCTTATTCCTATTATAGGCAGTATAATATAATATTTGTATAATATTAATCTTAATAATCTTTAACTTTTTGTATTATGTTTAAGTTCTGTAAAACTGCTTTGAGATAATGTCCATTGTTAAACGTGCCATGCAAATAAATTTGAAATGAATTCAGTTGAATTCAAGTACAAGTTTGTTTCATCTTGTACCTTTCCTTTTTGCTGATTTAGTTCAATGCTTTAAACTCTTTAATCAATATACAGAGGAAATGACTGGAAAAAGTGGATGGCCAGAAATGTTACACAGAATAATTAAAGCAGAAATTCAGAATAAGAATTATTTAAAAAAGTTAATACACTCACGATGAATGTGGTTTACAAATTTGAAGGGAGCCATTGGAGTAGGTCCCATCTGCACACTCTGTACATTCAGCATCTTTTAATGCTGTTCCTGCAAACAAAACAGTAAATAATCTAAGATCCTGCAACCCAGTGATTTACAGACTGCTAAAATGCTATAATAAATGCACATTACACCAACCTTTCTGCTTTATGTATTGTCCGGGGCTACATTTTGTATGTTCCACTGCATATCTGCAGCTGACACTGTATTCATCAGTACAGTAAAATCCCTCCAGCGGCTCACAAACTGTATCTGAAGTCAGTGTACAGGCCGTTTTTACTCTTAATCCCTGTCCTGTAAAAAAAAAAAAAACAATATGCAGAACATATTTAATACTCTTAATCAATAATGCAAATACACACTGAATATACCATTCAACATAAAAAATTGCTTTGTTACAAATTAAAATATTTACCAACATCACACACCGTACAGCTAATGCAGTTTGCAAGGCCGTTGGGTTCATCAGTGTAAGTTAAACCAACACATTGTTTGCATGTTGTGCTGGTGAATTCAGTGCAATGTCTAAAAACACAGCTTCCTAAAAATATATTAAAGAGGAGCTGAACAATCAATCAGTTACTTTCTCAGGGGGTCAAATGCATTTAACCATTTTAGTACATGACAAATTTGTACTTGATTCATATTTTCATATATATCAAGAGCAAAATTCTATAGTAAATCTCATTACCTGGTGGACACATGGGACAGCATTCTCCGTCTATTTCATATTCAGCTCGTGCACATGTGCAAATGTACATTTCAATATCCAGGAAGAAAACAGTAGTAATAATAAAAGTATGTTTTAAACTGGAAATCATTGTGAAAGTGCTGATGAGACTTCTCAGAAAGAAGAAAACGTTTCCTCCTCTGACTTTATGGCCTGCCACACTCCTTAGTGTTCAGGTCATCTGTTTCCAGTCAAGTCTGTTTCTTAATGAAGGCAGACATATTCTGGTTTATTTAGAAGTTTCAGTTCTGCAGCGATTTCTTGATGCCTCTTATGGATCATTTTACAGCTGCTTCGGACTTTCTGGAGTTTTGTCAAGCATTCAGATTTATTGAAGAAGAATCTGAAAAAGGAAAGCAGAAATTTCAGGATATAGAAAGGAATTCTGTCATGTAAAAACAGCACTGTCTTCAATATCCAGCAAAGAATCCAGAACATGTTTAAACAATTGGTTTGAAGAAAAAAATGCACCAGTTTTACTTTCACTTAAACAAAGGCAAAAGCTCAATGTGACAAAGTAGAAAAAAATATATAGCCCGAAATTATTCATACCCCTGGCAAATTCTGACTTAAAGTTACTTTTATTCAATCAGCAAGTTTTTTCTTGATTTGATTGACACAGGCATCTCCCAGAAGATAAGATGATGTACAAGAGGCATCATTTTGGGAAAAAATTATTACTCATCTTTTATTTACATTTGAACAAAAAGTGGCATGTCCAAAATTATTCATACCCTTCTCAATAGTCAATAGAAAAGCCTTTATTGGCTATTACAGCAATCAAACACTTGCTATAATTGCTGACCAACTTTTTGCATGTCTCCACTGGTATTTTTGCCCATTCATCTTTAGTGATGAGCTCCAACTCTTTCAGGTTGGAGGGTCTCCTTGCCATCACCCTGATCTTTAGCTCCCTCCACAGATTCTTGTAAGAAAAAAATGCGTTGTGTAAAAATACACTTCCTTAATACAGATCACACCTCACATTTTTTTGGGCCGGTGCCCAGTGTCGGCGAAGCCCTGCCTTAGGTCGTTCCCCTTCGGCCCTCAGAGAATCTTACCCGTCATCGGAACTTCACCTCACGCACACTGGTTTTAGCTCCATTCCATAAGGCAAACATATCACAGGTTTTCTTCTTAAAATTTGGTTCTATGTAAAATATTACTTGGGTTTGGAGCAGAGACACACAGAAACCATCACAGCCAACGGGAAAGTCCCACATTGATCATTGAATTATCTGCAATTTGCCGTTTCAATATAGTACACATACAACATAACATAATGCATTGACAAAGAATGAG
The DNA here is from genome assembly GCF_022655615.1 of Tachysurus fulvidraco. Lineage (NCBI taxonomy): Eukaryota > Metazoa > Chordata > Actinopteri > Siluriformes > Bagridae > Tachysurus > Tachysurus fulvidraco. The sequence goes on from NC_062531.1 coordinate 7,138,676, forward strand.
AGATGCATACACAAACAGCAGTTTTGAAAGTTATATCCCAAATCAGATCAGAATAGGCAATAACCAAATCACCACTTTGCATTTGTTTAGTCAAGACATCTTTTCCCACAAGACCTTGTTGAGCTGTAACAATATGGTCGTCTTTTCTTTGCATTATGACATAATGACATTAACATATTATATAATAACATATTATATATTTTGGTAAATCAAAATCAAATTCTGGTACATCTTCCTCAAAGACTAATTGTCTGCTGGATTCAATGACATTGTCTGTAGAGTGTGGAATTAACATATGGAAAGTAATATTTTCCTATGAACCAAGCTGTCTCTGGAATCATACAAAGTAAAGTAACCTTAATTGGACAAAATGTTATCATGTGTTTATCATTAACAAAGATAGAAAAGTGATCATGAGTTGTGGTGACATGTTTTCCTGTGCGAAACTATTACTCTTGTAAAATTATTGTGGACATGTGTTAGATCGATTTCACAAGCCTCATAATTAGTGTGGGGTGCCCCACATAATGGTTGTTTTTCAAACTTGCAATGGTAACTGTGTGATAAACCTAACAGTCCTTAAAGTCCATTCTTTAATACATTCTTCTGTAATATTCCCAAATTGTCCATGCTTAGGATCCTTTCAAACAATTTTTCAAATCCTTTCCAATCCCTGAGATTATTTACTTGAAGATGTTCTCTGAGGAGGTGATGAACTGGTTGCCACATCACTGTGATACCTCAGGAATGCTGTTGTCAAGAAGACCTTATACATTCCTGTTACACTGTTCATCTGTGTCTGGAGATCATGCTGTAAGGTTCACCAAGACCGGAACCTCGATCCATTGTAGATAAGCACTTTGGGACAGCTTTGGGCAGCTGCTGTCATGAGGTAAATCTGTTTTGGGGCCTGATCTCTTGATGATGTTGTTATAATCAGAAAGATGGGTTACAAACATCGACACAGCAGAACGGGTGAGTGAGTCACATTTGTTAATCAAAGCAGATTTAAAACTGACATCATTCGGTGTGATGTCAGGATTGCCACTGAAAGTTTTAAATGTCTCCAATAATCACTCTGAAAATGCCATGGGTTGCTCCCCTGTCCTCATGTGCACATCAGATATTTTATCCCAGTCAACTGACATTACACCTAGGACTTCAAGCAGTGCTTGTCTCCTCTCTAACTTATTGGCAGTTCTAGTTTTGACTCTCTCATTTAACGCTCCAGACAAAGTGTCAGGCAAACACACAGTTAACAACACACACGCATCACCATCTGTGAATTTGTAAAAGTCAGCATATAGCTCAAAAACCTTTAGAAAGTCTAATGGATTTTGTTTGGCAGGATCAAATTTACCAATACTTTTAATCACAGCTTCTAGCTCATTGGGATTAAACCCTCCGACCATAGTAGAGGTCATTGGTTCCTCCTCTTCTTCATTAGCACCCATAGTCATAGTTAAGTGAACTGGAGCCATGGGGAACTTAACTGTACAGTCAGAGTGTTGACTGCTGACTGACTGAGAATCTCTTTCTGAGTTCCCATCACTGTCTAACATGTCAGGAACTTGATTACTCCACATACCACATAAAGATGTCTTACTGGTGCTAGTTTCAGTTGTGCCATTTTTTAAAAGGAATTTTAATTTTAAAACGTGTCCACAGATGAACTAAGCATGCTGTTGTTAGTTCTAAGGTGTACAATTTCACTCTGCATCCTAATCTTTTCTTCTTTCCAGAGTATTTCACTCATCTGGTGATCTCTTTTAGATATTATCCCATCATCTAGTCTAGATTGCAGTTGCTCGTTTTCAGCCTTTAATGCATTTAAAGTCTTATTAGTTACTTTGTACGATGCAAGAACTGCTTGCAGTGCATTGGCAATCTGTCCTTTTATGTTCTTGGGCATTTTAGGGTCATTTTCAAACTTAGAAATAGCCCACTCATATGGTTTATCCACGATGTTCTCTATTACATCAAACATTCCCTGAGAACCGTGTTTAGCGATGTACTTAACAAGATACCTAGTTAACCGTTAGTCTATTTATTCACAGCTTCAGTACTTAGGACGCAAATGAACAATACGTCGAGCTTTTGACCTCAAAAGTCTCACTGCTTCGGACACAGACACACTCCGTCTGGCCTCAAGGTCAACTACAGTAACACTTAACACTCACAACTCTCAAACAGTCACAAACACTCACCAACAGTAACACTCAAACAATAACACTCACAAACACTTTCAGTCACAGACAGTAACACTCACAAACTCACAAACAGTTTAAAATGTAACACAGTCACAGTTCGTCAGACAAAACCACAGTACGTCGGGTTTTTGTTATATTTTAAAAACAGTCTTCTTAGCCACAGCACTTTTGGACTTAAACCGTTAGTTTAACACAGTCACAGTACGTCTGACAAAACCACAGTACGTCGGGTTTCTTTGCATTAAACCTAACCGTTTACTTAACCACAGTACATGGACTTAAAACGTAAGTTTAAAACACTGTTACAGTCTGTCAGACAACACCATACTACCTCGAGTTATTGCTTTAAACTCTACAGAGCCGCGGTGCGTCGGGCTCTTTACACTATCACTGTTTCAGTTACTTTAGAAACACTTAGCTAATTCAACTGCCACACTGCATCGGGCTGATTCAGTTACTTTAGAATCTTAACAGAATTATAAAAGAAGAAAATACCACTTTTCTTACCTTTCCCCACTTTTTTTTTTTTTTTTTTTTTTTGGAATCCGTCGCTGGGTGGCTCACCATTGTAAGAAAAAAATGCGTTGTGTAAAAATAAGACAATGATGTTGAAGATCTTAATGGAGAAAAAGAAGTTTATTCCAGCATAGCAGTGACAAAATACATGGCGTACTTTGGGTTTGATGGAGTCAGAAAGAACACGAACCCCAAGCAAATTCTGCTCACACATTTTATACTGTTTTCCTCTTTGTAGTTTAAATGAGATTCTACTTTGAAGGTGTATTGAGCGTAAGATCTGAGTGTCTCCCAAATGGCTGGGTCACACCTTGTTATCTAGCCAGATGTCTTTAAAGGTTAATCACGATCACGTATACCTTGTCTTGTTATTGTTACAATTGTTATCAGTCAAATAGTCAATTTAAATGGTAATCGCAGTCACGTAAACCCTTTGTTCATGGTGATCCTTGATGTCCTGCTGCCGTTCCCATATTTATAAATGAATCAGGTTTATACGTTTAGAGTCCTAAACATATTACCTTATGATACTTGAACCTTTTTAGGAATGAGCTCTTTTAGATGTGTACCTTGGAGTGGAATTTTGGGTGCAATTTCTGTAATTTCTTACATTCTCAATCGGATTTAAGTCAGGACTCTGGCTGGGCCACTGAAAAACGTTAATGTTTTTGTCTGCTAACCATTTCTTCACCGCATTTTCTGTGTGCTTTGGTTCGTTGTCGTGCTGAAATGTCCACTGGTGCTCAAGGCCAAGTTTCTCTGCAGACTGCCTGATGTTCTTGAGAATTTTGATGTATTTCTCCTTTTTCATGGTGCCGTTTACTGTGATTAGGTTCCCTAGTCCACCAGCTGAAAAACATCCCAAAACATTAGGTTTCCACCACCATGTTTGACTGTGGGGATTGTGTTCTTAGGGTTGAAGGCTTCTCGTTTTTACGCCAAATTTGGCCAAACAATTAAATTTTTGTTTCATCTGACTATAAAACAGAAGACCAGAAGTCTTCTTTGTCCAGATGAGCATTCACAAAGGCCAAGCAGGCATGTGTGTGCATTATCTGGAAAAGTGGTGTCCTCCTTGGTCTGCGTCCGTTGAACCCAGTGGTGTGCAATGTCCGTCCGTTGAGATGTTGCCACTAGCAGAGCCCAGATTCATCATGATGGCCTTGGTGGTGATCCTTGGATTCTTTTTTTTTACCTCTCTCACTATCCTCCCGGCCAGCAGAGGTGTCACTTTTGGTTTCCGACCACATCCTCTGAGATTTTTCACAGTGCGGAACGTCTTGAATCTTTTAATAATACTTTGCACTGTAGCCACTGGAACTTCAAAACATTTAAATAAGGTCTTATAGCCCTTTCCTGACTTGTGAGCAGCCACAATGCGCAGGCACAGGTCCTCAGTCAGGTCCTCAGTGAGCTCCTTTGTTTTCGCCATGACTTTCCACAAACCAACAGCAGAGAGCTTCTGTTTTTCACCTGTTGAGTTGATTAAAACAGCTGTTCCCAATTAATCAGGGTAATTAGGATGCTTTAAAACAGCTTGGACCTTTTGGAATGGTATAGATCTTTTGTTTTTCCCATAGATTGACACAGTTTGCAAAGGGTATGAATAATATTGGACATGCCACTTTTTGTTCAAATGTAAATAAAAGGTGAATTTTATTATTTTCACAATGATGCCTCTTGTACATCGTCTTATCTTCTGGGAGATATCCTATGTCGTTTCTAATCAAGAAAAAACTTGCTGGTTGAATAAGAGTAACTAAGTCATAATTTGCCAGGGGTATGAATAATTTTGGGCTTGACTGTATATACAATGACTAGTTGGCTATAAGTATTGTAATGGTGCAAAAAGTCAAACTTCAGAAGCATGTCATCAATAACCTTTATTGAAACAAACACATTGGACTTAAACAACAACAGGGTAATCAACATGCAACAAAGAGTTACTAATAGGCTTTGTTCATCCACAAAAGCAGCTGGTTCTCAAAGTTCTTTGAGCCAATGCATGCTCTTCTTGTCCTGAAGATCAGGCCCGGCAACACTAAACAGTCTTTCACAGGCTGCTGAGCTTGGGAGAGTCATATTAAGCTTAAGGGATAGCTGGCACACAGCTGGGAAGGACTTCAGTACCTCTGTGTCTCCTGGGCACCCCAGGTATTTGGCTAATAGTTGGTCCTATTACATCTTTACAAGGACCCATAGGGCCCCATACAGGCGCGTGCGTGCACTCTCATACACAGACAAGATCATGACTATGGCCACGTTCACACTGCAGGTAAAAGGCCACGTTCACACTGCAAGTCTTAATGCGCAATTCGGATATTTTGCTCAGATCTGATTTTTTTTGTTCACATTACCTTTTAAAATGTGGCCTAGATCAGTGAACTGTTTGCTGTTTCGAACTGACACACATGCGCAAACAAACAATAACAATCACGTCACATGCAGCACGCCGTTGCGCTAAAAAGTTGGCGAGGTTATGGAGGAAGTATTGTATCATCTGGTGCAAGCAAACATATCATGTAATGCTATAATGTGATGTATTCAATGCAAACATTATGAGCTGGTTCACGTAACCACTTTATATAACACCCTTAACACACACACGTTACCAGTCACGTTTGTGTCACGTTTTCGCTGGCGCATAATTCTGACGAATGTCGATATAGAAAAAAACAAACAAAAAAAAACCTCGGTTTTGGCCACTTTTACCTGCAGTGTGAACGTGGCCAAAGTGGCCCAAATCTGATTTTTTGGGGGGTCAAGTGACTAGGTCAGACTTCTTCAGGAGTAGTGTGAACACTCAAATCTGGCCCAGATCTGATTTTTTCAAATCAGATCTGAGCCACTTCCATATGTGGTCCTGAATCAGACACAAATCTGATTTTTTTCAATGTGGCCGCAGTGTGAACAACCAAGGCGGATTTGATGCGACATTTAAGTCAATCTACATCGACATTCGTCACAATTATGCGCCGGCGAAACCTTTTTTTTTGTTGCGCTGGCGAAAACGTGACAAAAAACGTAACTGTTAACGTGTGTGTTAAGAGTGTTATATAATGTGGTTACGTGAACCAGCTCATAATGTTTGCATTGAATACATCACATTATAGCATTACATGATATGTTTGCTTGCACCAGATGATACAATACTTCTTCCATAACCTTGCCAACTTTTTAGCGGAATGGCGTGCTGCGTGTGATGTCATTGTTATTGTTCATTTGCGCATGTCCGAATTGAGCATTAAGACTTGCAGTGTGAACGTGGCCTTTCTTTAGTATATACCTTATCAACCAGCTGTAGATTATCGCTTTGCACAATTAACTTACAAATATTGCATACAGTAACAATATAAACTCAGATAACATTTGGTTAAAGTTGAATTTCAAATCTCACACCGAGCCACCAAACTAGTTTGCATCATAGCCTTTTGGTAGCAAGCAAACCATTGGCATGTACCCAAATTTGCCACAGCAAACATTGCAAATTTATCATTATTAGTACTAGGTCACTACAATATTGTCAATATTCTACTAATAATAACAAAAACTATAGCTTTGCACAATTAACTTACAAATATAGCAATAATTTAAGCTCAGATAACATATGGCTAAAGTCAAATTTGTTAATAATTCACTGATAACAAAATTTCAGCTTACCTCAATATGCTTTTTTAAATTAGACGGCGAGGTTTTGAAAGCCATTAACTAGTGGTATTTGGGTGAGCGTAGCTTACAGCGCATGCGCAATGACTTATTTTTCCATCCAACCATTTAAAACATTCTTCCAGGTACAGCCATGGATGTATAAGGGTTGGTTGGTCTTCCAGGCTACCAACTTCCTCGCTGGTGCTGGTTGTTGAGCCATTGAGTTTTGAGACACCTTCATACTTGGCTATGTCCAGCGTTGGTAACTGAAGTGTCACGTGATTTGTGTCATGTGCAGGTGCGATGGGTCCCGTACAAACCAATAGGGTGTCGGAATGGTACATGTTTAATACTTCTCATCCAACCACAATCAAATTCACTCTATCTGGATGGTGCAATTTATCTTGATAGGCTTTTTAATGATGACAAACCGAAATGAAAACAAGCCGAAATGAAATAGGTGTAATGAGGCTATTTTTAGAATGTAAGGAATAGAAAGTACAGATAATTGCGTGAAAATGTAAGGAGTAGAAGTAAAAAGTATGCTAAAAAATAATTGCTCTATTAAAGTATAGATACTCAAAATTTCTACTTAAGAAAGTAACGAAGTATTTATACTTCGTTACTTAACACCTCTGGAGATTATGAATGTATCTAATTGACTGTAAAGAAAAATGGTACCGCTCAATTAAAATGCATAGGGATATGACAAAACATCCACTCTGGGCCTCAAAATCCTCTCCCGATGTAAATTTAACCCCCTACGAATTAATACAGCCTCTTCATCAACAGGATCGTCCATAAAAGAACATTTCATTCACTTTGTTGCTCTCTGCATAACTGAAATGTGTGCAATGAATGAGGTGTTTAAACTAGAGGTCTTCTCAGGACTAAAAAAATGTACCTGACCCGAAGTGACCCGAAGCACTTTTTACCCAAACCCGACGTGCATATATATATGGTTTTTTTTTAAATAAAGACCCGACCCGAGACAAACCCGAAAGAATTAGACCCGAGTCCGACGGCAATTTTTTTTTAACCCGACTGGACCCGAATGTTGCATAACTCTACACTAAAGTAACCTCTACAGCTTGGATCCAAAATTGATTGATTGACAGGTCTGTTTCAACGAAAATTAGCTTATCGCCAGCCACATGATGTCGCAAGCGTTCTTGGCAAACAGAGGACCGGTTGGAAAAGGACTCGAGTCAATGCACACACGCGAGATACAGTAGTTCGGGTCTTCTCAAGTCCGTTCGGTAAAAACACCTTTATTTTAAATTACCCGAGACCCGATGCCGCTATTATTATACCCGAGCCGTGTCCGAGGCACACGTGAAACTTTTAGACCCGAGCCTGCTCGGGTCGGGCCTCGGTTTTTCGGATCTAAGTGGACCCGTGAAGAACTCTAGTTTAAACATCGCTTCAGTGGTGTAGTCTAGTTTTTTGTAGTGAGTATACTGTGACCCCCCCCCCCAGCCTCATACGCACCCATCCTAGAGCGACACCCCATAGGCACCACCACACTCACTAATGCATAAAATATGCATCTACATGTAATTGAGAGCATTATTAAAGACTGCTTATGTGTTATCAACATTCCAATTTATTATAAGCAACAAAAGACAGTCAGCTGATAAAACCTGTGCTCCAGGTCCCATATTCATATAACATTTAAGGCTAAATGTAATCAGACAGTTGGCAGCACCCATTGACTTTCACAGTAGGAAAAAATATAGACTATGAAAGGCAATGGGTGCTGCCAACTGTCTGATTTACCAACATTTTTCAAAATATCATATTTTGTGTTAAACAGAAGAAAGAAACTCATACAGTTTTGGAACAAATCGAGGGTGAGGAAATAACACAATTTTCATTTTTGGGTGAACTTTATACCTTTATGAGCTACATTTAGCCTTAAATGTTATATGAATATGGGACCTGGAGCACAGGTTTTACCAGCTGTCAATTTTAAGAGTGAACAATAAACATTTGTTCAGTTTTATCACCAACACTCTTTCATTGCAGAATATTATGAACTGAATGAACTGGTAGTTTACAAAGCTTTCCAAATACATTTGTACTCGGGCTGTGGGTGAAATGTCACCCGAAGCTGCTGTAGCTTTAGGCGCAGGCTTCCGAAAACACTTAGGGTGTAGTTTGAGTCTGCTTTCGTTTCATATCTTCTTTTACATTAGTTAGTTTATTTCAAATTTGCGCCACAAAACACCACCAAGCAACTAATTTTCCTCCTTGGTAGGTGACGTCAGATCAGGTCACAGGCCACGGAAGCCCCAATGGTCCAAAAAGTTAGTGATTCGCAATCGCAACAGTCTGTGTTCGCAACACAGACGGGGTGAATTTATAAATGAAAGTTCTGTCACAAAACGATAGTTACGTATCCTCACGCTTTTTAAGTGGGTATACGGAAATCCTTGGCATTTCCTAGTGGGTATACGGCGTATACCTGCGTATCACGTTGACTACACCACTGCATCGCTTCCTCTTTAAATAATAAAAAAAAGGGAAGAGCCCTACTAAACTCTGGAGTTTACGGAAGAAAACCTGCTCCCGACCAGGTTAGGTTCACAGAGTAAGTTACTATGGTAAGTAACTGAGTATAAGTTACCTCTCTTTCAGAAACGGGCTTAACTTAACCTGCTATCTCGCGTTTAACATACCTCCCTTTCTGAAACGGAAAACCCAGAGTTTCCCTCATTTCAGGGTTAACATAAGCACTATTCGGACAGGACTAGATTTACAGTGGGTCGTTAAGAGTTAGAATTTTTTTCAGCCGACGTCTGTCATTTCATGTATGGATTCGGACGGGACTAACATCTCTGTGTTTATTACGGAGGTAGGAGTGTCTGTGTTTTACATGTGGACGTTGCACAATACCACATGTCCAGAATTCGTGGATTGCGTATGGTCATACGTGATAAAATATGATCAAATGTATTTTGAAATTAAGTAAATTTACATTTAAGCACTTTAAAATGTAAACATCCTAACCTGTTAAGTGTTTAAAAATATTATACACATTATAAGAATATTAAAAATAATTTTAAAAAACAAATGCAAAAAATGTTTATCATCATATGGTTTTATATAGAACTTCTTATAAACTCACTGGAATAAATATGTTATGTCATTTTCACGTTATGCAATTGACTATGGAAATGAAAAACTGATACCTAAAACTGATATTACAGGAGCCAGTCTTAACAATTTACATGATTTGGCTCATCTTTTTTTTTTTTTTTTTTTTCTTCGCAGGGTAACAAACACATTTACATCCATTATTGGTGTGCAGAAAGCAGAAACCTGAATACCGGTGCGCTAGAGTTAATACAGTAGTTCACGTTGATCAAAACAGACAAGAAAACGCGTTCTGGAAAAAACATTTCCGGCAATCACAGACATTCGCATTCAGACGGGATTAGATTTCTCAGAGAAGCGCCGAGTTTGCTGAAAAACAGTAGGTAATTTGCTCTGGAATTTTTACACAGGTAGTGTGAGAAAAAGACAGACATGGCAGATTCGGACGGGATTAAAATCACAAAGTACGTCTGTGAAACTGAAATTTCTCTAACGACCCTCTGTAAATCTAGTCCCGTCCGAATAGTGCTATACTCAGAGTTTTCACTTAATCTCCTTTCTGAAAAAGGCCCCTGGACTCAGTCACCTTCACACACACATAAGCACTGTCACTACATCTTCACAAAGTATTCATTCATTTCGGACTTTTCAGCTGCCATACTAAGCCTTATATTTATTACTTTTGAATATTGTTTGCCTAGATCTTGGATAAAAAAAAAAGCAAACAAAGAATCCAACAGAAACCTTTGACCTTTGTATTCTGTAGGCTTTTCTAATACTTTCTTTTTAAAGCATTTTAAATCTTCAAAAGTAACTTTGACACTTAACATTGTTCATGTTTAACTACTTGTTTTAACTACAGTATTTGCCATTCACCTCTATCATAGCTAATCTTTTGTAGTATTTTATCTAAGGTAATCTAAAAGAAAAAGGTATGCAGACAACAAAAACGTGCATGTCAGCTGTCAGCTTGCTAGTCAACTCAAGTCAAGTCAAGAAGCTTTTATTGTCATTTCAACCATATATAGCTGTTGCATTACACAGTGAAATGAGACAACGTTTCTCCAGGATCAAGGTGCTACATAAAACAAAGACAGGGCTAAGGACATGTAAGTAGTCTTAGCCACATAAAGTGCAACTGTGCAACCTGGTGTAAACAGTGCAGGACAAGACAAACAAGACAGTGCAGGACAAAAGACAGTGCAGAACAAAAGACAGTGCAGACATTAAGTTACAAGACAATACAAAAAGTACAAAAAATGCAATACACAAAAGACAATAAACAGTAACAGAAACAGCGCCGAACGACCGGTGTAAATACTGAATGTTCAAACAATATTTCATGCAGTAAAAGAATGAATATAGTTTCTTAGCAGAAGATCCTTTGGATTATATATAGAGTTGTGCAAAAAACAGCAGATGACTGAAATATTGTATAGTATGTGCGAAATGGCTGAGATATTGTACAATATGTGCATGTGGACAGTATGTGCAAAAACAGCAGAAAAGTGTGCAAAACAGTGTGAGAAGTCTGATGGAATGTTTTATAACATTCCATCAGACTTTGAAATGTTGAAATGTTTTATAAAGTATTAAATAATTTTATTACTTAAAATGTACATTGACTTATTTTTATATTTAATACAATAATGAAAATAATAGTTTGTGCCTTTTTTGGTTTGTAATTCAGAGGCAATATTTGTCATTAAGTGAGTTTTGATAATGTTTTAAAGATTTTGCCAAAAAGTTTTACCTGCTATTTATCTGTCATCATATAATATAAATAAGACATGTTATTGTAATCTTTAAAATACAAATACACTGTCAGTTAGTAGTAAATTATAATCTTACAGTTTTGTCGTCTCCTGGAGAAATTAATGAAGAGAAGCTGCTACTGACGCCCTGTTTCTTGTAGTTCATTTTTAAAACGCTGTCGTTTAGTAACAAAGTCTGTCTGTTGAGCAGGGAGTGTCTTGTGCTTTCTGTTCTGTAAAAATGCGCCTTCCTCAGTTTTTTCTCATGAGCAAGGGCAAAAGGGACTGCCTGGAGGGGGCAGTGAACATTTCAACTGGGGGGGCCAAGCTGGGGCGAGTTGTATTGTTAGAGGGGCCAGTTACATTTAGACCTTATTGTTGTCATATCATTTTCTGCACTGCACTGCAGGCATTAACAGGCAAAATACCATGTTTATAATCATTCAATGTATTTGCATTTAAATTTTATTTTTTACATTTGCATTACATATTCAGTATCAGTCACAGTAACTGTATTCTACGATTTTTGTGGGTTTTTTCCAAAATGACCAGCAAATTCATAATATTATATATATATATATATATATATATATATATATATATATATATATATATATATATATATATATATATATATATACACGTGTGTGTGTGTGTGTATATATATATATATATATATGTATGTATGTATGATGTATGTATGATATGTATTACAAATGTAAAAAATAAAATTTAATATAAAATTTAATTTAATTAATATATATATATAAAGTATGTATACCCTTTTCATTTCAGCAAATAGTTTTCATTTACATAAATATTGAGAATTAATTTTTAAGAGCACTTATAACTTCATCTGTCTCTCTTAGTATTTTTCAGTTTTCATTTATTTGCTGATGTATTTTGCTGTATTTATATATTTATTTTACCACCCTCATTTTTACTCTTCGTCATGTGTTTTTGTTGTTATTACTACAATTATATACAAAAATATTTTGTTGGTATTACTATTACCTGAACCATTTGGCTCTCTCACACTGTCTACCTTATTTTTTCTATGGAAGAACGACATGATGTTCTCTCTCTTCATTTTGGTGAGAAGTATAGAGCAATGGGGACCAAAAAGCTTATGAATTAATTTACTGAAAATAATACTGACTTGCTAGGTAACTAACTCAAAACCATGAGTTTGTTGATCATATATTTTATCCCTTTTCAAACTGTCAAAAACTAACAAATGGCCAGGTTGACATTAGTATACTTAAGTAAAGTTGGCCACATATTCACAGGTCCAATAACTCAAATTACACAAATAACACCTCTTTTTTTTATAGTAGTAATGTAGAGAGGCAGCTACAGCCCAATTTTCCTCAAAATCAGCTTTCCTCCGCGGTGGACAAAATACATAAGTCTCTATGTGCGAACACCTGGGTCAGATTCCAAGGGACCGTCTGCAAAGTGCAAAACCCGAAAAGCGAATACAAAAGTCAATAACTTCACTGTAATAAACTGTACTGTCACCAAACTCAGGTCACACATCACTGATGTCCTGATATACTACAACACCTATTTTGGGGAAATGTCTTTATTTTTTATGATTTTACATAATAATAAAAAAAAAAAATCAATAACTTCACTGCAATACGGTATTCGCTTTTCGGGTTTTGCACTTTGCTTTGGAGACGGTGTAGTGGAAATTTTTACTTTAGAGAAGAACACATGAATCTGTCCTTCTAGGCTTCTGTATTTCCCATGGCTGGGAGTTATTGTGACTAGAGATTTCAGTTGTTTCTTCCTAAAACTGCCTTTAATCAGACCTTTCCCATGAGACCTTTTTTGTTCCCGTGGGATTAGCTTGGTGAGAAGATGAACAGGCGATGCTTCTAAGCCAATGGTGGATGATGTTTTGGTTTTACATGTCCTGTTTCATTTTATTCCTGTCTATAAAATGCTGGTGTTATCAATAATGGAGGCCCTTCCTCTCTGATTTTACACGTAGAGTGTTGGGTCCTTCTGCAAAGCTGAAAACAATAAACCGTGAAAACCTTTATACTCTTGCCCGTGCCTGTTGGTTTGATATTTTTATGCTTTAATTCTCTCGAACCGCAAAACTTCCACAACAACGGTCCCTTGGAATCTGTTTCTAAGTCGTCTGCACATAGAGACTTGTGTATTTTGTCCACGGTGGAGGAAAGCTGATAGTGAGGAAAATTGGGTTGTAGCTACCTCTCTACATTACTACTATAAAAAAGAGGTGTTATTTGTGTAGTAACAGCGTTTAGATCAGGAGTTATTGACTCGGGAAACTCCAATCTGTGAATATGCGGCCAACTTTACTACCTCTTACGGCTCGCCGTGCCGTCCACGGCACGGAAGACAAAATGATCACTAGGGGATGAGCCAGAAACAAGCTTCATTGTAGATTTTAAGCATTAAATCCTCTAAATACACGGTTAAATTTTTGTTGTAGTAAAGCTTAGACTCTCAAGATTTTTTTAAGCCCACACACAAAGCATAATATGATTCATAGCCGTCATACTATTTGAAACAAAATTGGAAGTGAACTGAACTAGGTGGCGCTAGACCAGTTGTTCCCTTACCTTTAGATGCTTCCCTTTCTTCACTGGGCTAATATTTTCCAAAACAAATGCTTCACAAAAATCCCCAAAGGTCCAAGGAACTGGAATCTGTAAGCCTTTTAATCCAAAACGCTCGCAAATATTCCGTTTGTGACCTGAAGACTGGAAACAGTAGTGCGCCACCATCCTTTGTTTCGGCTCTAACTTCTCATTGGAGGTTTCGGAAATTACACTGATGCGACAGATTTGTAGCCCAGGGCCTAACGAATCAAACAAGCCCTCACTTGAGCCAATCGGCGCTTGTATTGCAGAGATAGACGGCTGAGAAGCCAATGATGTCTTTACATCCTATGTGGGAACCCTCCCTTTGACTGACAATTGCTCCTTCCAATAGCAATGAAATGGTCTGGGACCTCTACAGCTCTTTAGCCAATAAGGAGACGATTTCAACGGTATGCAACATTTATTGTGCAATTCTCGACTTTTTCACACTCTCACAGCCCAGGGTGTCAGGTTACAGGCCTTTTTTTCACAGCAGACTTGTAGGCAGAGAGGCTCTGTTTGTTTTAGGCCTTTTAAACTGAGCATGCAGTCTTTTAATTCAAAGTTATACAGTAAACAAGTAAACAAGAAAAACATGACCGGACGGACATGTCCGTAGAAAAATATTTTTATTGAAGCCATTTTTGGGTCTTTTGACTTGATTTTTTTGGTGAAAGCCAAGATATGTGGCTATGACCCTCAGTTGTTATTTGGTTCCTAACATGTTCCAGAGCAATAAGATTAATTAGTTTATCAGGTAAACAACTCAGGCGGAAATCAAAATCTTCCATTCTAGCCTCTTTGTGCCAGTAAGGCCTAGAATCAATCTGAAACTATCTGAAACTAGAGAATCTCTTCTTTCCAATGAGACCAGGCTCACCCCTGTGTGTTAAAGTATGTGGGAGCTGTACCACTTTTTGTTGGGTAGGTCATGTAGGCGAAAAACCTGCAATAGGGGGTGAGAGCCTTAAGAGGTTTTAAATGAGATTAGCTGATCTAACGATATGCATTACTTCTGTAATGCATTTAATACAAATACAACATATTAACAACTTTACTCACCTCTATATTTCCTACTTTGCTTTAAGTCTTCAACTATAAACTTTCACCAACTTCTGATTAGAAAAAAACTGCAGATGAATGTTCTACTATACTGTTGTGTTCTGCTTTAAGCAGTCCCTCTTAAAAATGTGTGGGTTACATTTCTGTTCCGCGTTGCCACTGTCTAATAACAGATGTAAAGAAGAACTATCGCAAAGAAACAGTTTTATGAAAATTATTTTACAGTCCACATTTAGGGGGGCCACAAGGGGGTTCAAGCTTGTTGTCACAGGGGCACTGTTACAGTGAAGTTATTGATTTTTTAAATTTTTTTATTTTTTTTTATTTTATGAAAAATCATAAAAATTATACAAAAAAGTCATTTCCACCAAGTAAGTGTTGTAGTATAACTATCAGGTCATCAGTGATGTGTGATCTGAGTTTGGTGACAGTACAGTACAGTGTATTACAATAAAGTTATTGAATATAATTTCCATAATAGTCGTGTTATTGATTTCTCTTATGAAAAATCATAAAAAAATTAAACAAAAGACATTTCTGTCAAGTACGTGTTGTAGTATCGGGACATCAGTGAAAGTACAGTGGCACATCAGTGATGTGTGAGCTGGTGACAGTACAGTGTATTACAGTAAAGTTATTGACTGTTTTTTAGTATTCGCTTTTCGGGTTTTGCACTTTGCAGACGGTCCCTTGGAATCTGTTTCTCAGTCGTCTGAAACCTGATTTTGAGGGAAATTGGGTTGCAGCTGCTTCTCTATGTTACTATAGAAAAGAGGTGTTATTTGTGTAAAAAGTGCTTTTAGCTCAGGAGTTATTGACTCGGGAAATCTGTGAATATGCTGCGAACTTTACTTAAGTCCAGTTTAGGCTAGTACCTAATAAGCCTGTGCTGTTATATAGTTTATATAGAATTAAGTTAGCATAAGCAGAGTTGTTTGTTTTGCAGCACTGAGCAGTTATTTTACATAACTTTATCATAAAAAACAGTATAAAAGCATTTCCAGATGACAAATATCTGGACATGCCTAGTAGTTAATGTTAGTTATGTTAATTACAGAATGTTAAGTGAACAACATTCCAATCAACGATTAAGGCTGCAAAATCAGCCACCAGCACTTACAATAGAGCACATGTTAATCTGTGAACATGTTAATCACATGTTAATCCTATTTCTGTAAAATATTTGTGAAAATTAAATGTAATGTAAATCTCCCAAGAAATTCTGTACAGATACCAGATACTTTGACAATCAATATATACTTAATGCACTTCTGCTAATGCAAGGATTTTGTTTTTATTTTTTCCACACCAAGCCACGCCCCATACGCCCCTCCCCATAACCAAAGCCCCGCCCCCAATTATAATTCTAAGCTGAACTCAAAAGTTGGCAGCCCTGATAGAAGGGCGCAGAAGAGTATGTTTTTTGCCTTTTTTGACCAGAGTATTATTACGAAGGTCTGTCTCAGACTGTTCATGGGCTTCCGGATCTTGCCTTGACCGTCAC
The DNA here is from genome assembly GCF_022655615.1 of Tachysurus fulvidraco. Taxonomy (NCBI): domain Eukaryota; kingdom Metazoa; phylum Chordata; class Actinopteri; order Siluriformes; family Bagridae; genus Tachysurus; species Tachysurus fulvidraco. The sequence continues at coordinate 7,155,090 of NC_062531.1, forward strand.
AGTTCCTCTTAACAGCTATGTAGAGCAAAAATGCCAATGTGTTTGATTGACTTTCTCTGTAAGTTAACAATTGAAAGTTAATATAAACCTGTGATGTACCATGCAGCTGCCAGCTAGACCTATTATCAGGGCTGCAGTTATAGAAACTTACACAACACCTTTGAAATCGTACTACAGCAGGATTGTGGTGTATAACTAAAACAAACAAGAAAATGATAAATTACAAGGTTAACTGAATTCCAAAACAGAAAACAGACTTTATTTTTCAGACTTTATCCCATTCAACTTTATTACATCTTTACTGACATTCAACTGTTGATGTTTTTGTATAATAATGTAAAACATAAGACCAAAAATAGTTATTTAGTAAAGGCTAAAAGTGCAAGTACAAATAGATGTTCAGTATAACAGGCAGTATTAGTGTCTAGAGTGACTGAATAGACTGTTAATCCTCCTTTAGTCAGCACTGTTCCCTTTCTCTCAGATTCTGGTTAAGCTGATTTGCTAATGAGACTTCACAGCTGTGCAACTCATTTGCTGACATGTTCACTTAGTTCCAGGCTCATCCCTTAAAAATAGCTTTCTTGCAGGAAAATCAGCAATGGTAAATGGTTATTTTGCAGTTCTATATTTATAAGACAAGTAAAAAAAAAAAAAAAAAAAAAAAAAACAGAGTCACCAGAGATGTAACAGGAAAAACCAAGTAACCAAGAGTGGTTATTTCAGTCTTTACACCTTTGGTGAGATAAAAACATCTAAAAATGCTGAAAACATTAAACATTGAGGTGGATGGTCTACTACTGCAGAAGACCACATTGGGTTCGTCTCCTGACTGCCAAATTTATTTTTAAGTTTATAAGTTTATTTTTTACTAGTATGCAACTGTCCAATTTATGTTATGAGCTCATGATGGGCTCTGCTTCCTGTTCTTGGCTGACAGGAATGAAACACAATCTAATCTTCAGCTGTAATAGACCGTCACTTGAAGGTGTTTGATATTTTGTGTGTTCTGAAATCCTTTTCTGCACACCATAGTATTTAAGAAAAGTATTTAAGTTACTATATCTTTCTTGTTGGCACAAATCTGACCTCTTTCCTCTGAACTCTCTCTTCAACAAGGCTTTTCCACCAACAGAACACCCAATGTCAATCACTATATATTTTTAAATTATAGATACTGCTGTTCTTGAAAATCCCAGGAGATCAGCAGTTTCTGATATACTCATACCAGCCTGTCTAGCATCACCAATCATGTTATGGTCAAAATCAATGAGATCACATTCTGATTGTTGAAGGGAACACTGAACATGCTGGTCCTTGTCTGAATGAATGTATGCACTGCATTGCTGCCACATCATTTATTAGATAAGTTTTGTTTTGTATATGAGCAGGTCTATCCGAGACTTTTCTATTTCAGGATCTTGCCTTGACCTTCACAGTTCCTTTTAACTGCCCTGTATGATTTAGGACAGTGGTAATTGCAAACCAGTGTCATCTAGCTTCATTTTCAGGTCCTCAGTCAGCATTGTTGCTTATCACATGATTTGAAGAGTCAGATAATGTACAGTACCTACAATTCCTAATGACAATTTTTGCCCTGCCTGATGTCTCCTAATGATTTTTTTTGGCCTAACATGTTAAGTTCTAAGACTTTAGATTTGATTAGATTAGATTCAACTTCATTGTCATTACACATGTACAAGTACAAGGCAACAAAATGCAGTTTAGGTCTAACCAGAGCAGCTCCAATACCAGACTGTGACACAGCTGGTCAGGATGCTTTCTATGCGCAGCGGTAGAAGTTCTCCAGGATATCCGAGGAAAGCTGATTTTTCCTTAGTGTCCTCAAGAAAAAGGAGATGCTGGTGAGCCTTCCTGACCAGGCTGGAGGTGTTGGTAGTCCAAGACAGGTCCGCTGAGATGTGAATCCCCAGGAATCTGAAACTGGAGATGCGCTCAACAGCCATCCCATTGATGTAGGTGATGTCATATGTGTTTCTTGTCTCTTTCCTGAAGTCCACCATGAGCTCATTTGTCTTGGAGGTGTTAAGGAGCAAATTACTGTCATTTCACCATGTGGCTAGGCGCTGGATCTCCTCCCTGTAGGCAGTCTCATCATTGTTGATGATGAGGCCGATCACGGTAGTGTCATCTGAAAACTTGATGATGGAGTTAGATCCATTCACAGGCCTGCAGACGAGGGAGTAGAGGAAGTGGTTCAGCACACAGCCCTGTGGTATACCAGTGTTGAGTGTGATGGTATTGGAGCAGATGGAGCCTGATTGAACCTGCTGGGATCTGTTGGTTAGAAAGTCCATAATCCAGTTGCAAGTGGAGGTGTTAATGCCCAGATCTACTAATTTGGCTATTAACTTGGATGGAATGATGGTGCTAAATGCTGAGCTGAAGTCAACAAACAGCATACGTGCATAAGTATTCTTATTGTCCAAGTGTGTGAGTGTGTGCAATGCCATGGAAACTGCATCTTCTGTGCTCCTATTGCTGGTGAGAGTCCAATATGGATGGCAGAGAGTCCTTCAGGTGTGCCGGGACCATCCAACTGAACCAACCAGAGCCAACTTTATATGAAAGGTGTTCAGATTTTTGCAGTCACAATGTCTGTTTTTTTTCTTCTTTTTAAAATATTTGTAGAGGATGAGTTTACTTCTTGATCAAAAATCAACAGAATTTGAGGTGTTCATGATTTACAATCAATTATAAAAGCAATAATCTGTTGTTTCTTCACCTGCCTATATTTTCTGTCTCACCTTTAGTTATTAAGACACAAATGCAGCTTGGAATGTTGAAGAGAAGCCACAAAGTCTGTCCTGAAGACTGTCCTGTGGTGGAAACTTCAACAAAGTACTGACACCTGACACTTCTTCCATAAAGGTTTCAGTTTACACAAAGCAGCTTTCATTTATTGTAATTGAACTCTTGTGCTTTTACATTCTGTCCGGGCCAAATCTACATGTTCAGAATGAGCTCAGATCTCATGAGGTGGTGAGACCAGTCTAAATGTAGTTTTTTTTTCAAGTCTGCTACAGTATGTACTTTTGTTTGTTGAATGCGAAACAGACTCACAGTGGAAAACAGACTCACAATGCCTCTTTGTTTTTCCACTGCACTGCAAATACAAAAGATGCTGTTGTAAAGTTTTACAACCCAATAAAACAGAAGAAATACAAAGAAAATATTATACTGATACATGCACTTTGAGATCAGTGAAAACAGCCAGGTGACATCAAGTGCCAAATTCATGAAGAATATGAGCCATTCTAGTTCGTGTAAATTAGGAATTAGTCTGAGTTTCAGGGATCAAAGTGGTCTCAGATTAATGAGTCATTTCTTATGACTATGGGAATAAACCATAGATGATAATATATTTTAACAATAGTTTCAAATGCAGTCTATAGTCTTTAAACAAACAAGCAAACAGATAAATAAACAAATAAATAAATACATACATACATACTTTAGTTAATTATTTAAAATCTAATTTGACCTTAATGTTTTACCTTAATGATACATTTACTATGTATATCATGTGACATTTTGAGATCAAGGGAATTTTTTTTATAAAGCAATATGTTTTTTGTGTCAGTATTTCTACAACAAATGCTACTGTGAAAACAACCAAATCCGTTAAGAGTTTGTTTGCGTTCAATTCATAATTTGTGACACCTGCCCTAGAGAGAAAACCACCACTGTTTTATTTCCTGTAACATCTAGCAAGTGTCATTTGAACAGGAATCTTGGTGCATTATATTCTGATGTGAAAGCCCTTGAAATCACCAACCAACCAAACAGACCCAATGCATCACTGATCCACCCCCATATTTTACAGTGGAATATCAGGTGGTTTTTCCTTGTGTGGTTGAACATGCTGATATGTGACAGAAATCCTATTTTGGTCTTATCTGACCACAAAGTACTGTATTTTATTTTACTGTATTTTATTTCCACACTCAACATCAGATATTGTTGTTCCTGGTTTAATTTCTCCAAGTCCTAAATCTTCACACCTGTAGAAAAGAATCCAGATATCATTATTCATCATTGCCCTAACAGGTTTCTGATAGATCTAAAAACAGTGTTCTTATTGTTGTATTGGATTGATCTAAATGTTTAGAGACGACATGCACCAAAGCAGCAACTGCATCTTCAGTACTGCAACCTTTCTTATGGGCAAACTCTCTGATTTTTGAAAGCCAATGTCGACATTCGAAATCACCAAAACAAACACGCCCTAACCCAAATGGGTCCCACCCCTGTATTGATAGCTCCGCCCACACATACATAGTAACTCAGGCAAATAATGGAAAGAAATGTGTCTTTATCATAGCTGAAGGGAAGAACAATACGATTGCAGATAAACAAACAAGCAAAAATGACACACAAGCATAATCATGCAAAAGACGGTATATATTAGTTCTGTGAAACAAAGCAAAACCAAAGTTACTCACATATCGAGAAGGAAAACTAGCAAAACACGGTTGTAGCTGCCTCTCTACATTACTGCGATAGAAAAGAGGTGTTTTTTGTGTAGTAACAGCGTTTAGCTCAGGAGTTATTTACTTGGGAAACTCGAATCTGTGAATATGTGGCCAACTTCCTGCTCCTTCAGTTCTCTCCAGTGCTGGAAAGCTGATCCTATATTAACACTGGTCCCACTTCTTACCTTATCGTAAGCCTTTCTTCGCTTTCTTACTTTGTTTTTATCCTCCATGTCAATACTAAAACTGCTTTCTGCTAATGTCACACATGTGCACTGAACACACTCTCTGCCACATATTGTTATTATTCTGTAATGTAAATGTGTGTTAAATAAGTAAGAAATGACACAAATTCACAAATATAAATATATATAATGTTAATAAAAGTTTCTTAACAGTTAAAAAGATTCCTACAGCATGTTAAATTTTTCTTTTTTCTTCCAAAGTAAAACGTTTAAGATGACCAGCACCAATAGAGATGGCACCAAAATCCCAATGATGAGGCCCAGATGAGACGGTTTATGGCTGCACACTGCATCACTCGACTGTTTTCTCTGTGTGATTGTTATCTGCCCCAAAGACTCACATCTGTAAAGGAGAGTAATATCATTATTATATTATTTTTATATTTTTACTTCATTTAGAAATTGAGTTCACAATACAGAAATGTGACAGTTGTCTTACACTCACTTGTATGTGATTTGCAGAGCATAAATTAACCATCAGAATATGTTTCCTCTGAGCAGTCCTTACACACTGTATCTAATAAAGCTGTTCCTGTAAAGAACTGTTAAAGAACTAAAGAAATAAATAACTGTTTGACTAAATACAGAGGAATTTGAAGGAAACATTACTAACTTCTTTATTCAATACTCTTGCAAGTGTGAAGTCAGTCTGTCCCAACCTAAGTCTGAACAGAGTGAGTTAGTTGGATGTTGACTATGGTAGTGGACTATTTATACATGGAAATAGGTGTGTGTGTTTGTGTGTGTGTGTATGTATGTATGTGTGGGAGTGTGTGTGTCTTCCGCTGTGCATAACTTCCTCTAATCTTGTCATAGCACAAGCAGTGCAACGGTCTTGTCGTTGCACAAGCAGTGCAAAGATCTTATTTTCACATGCCTGCAGCCTGCAATATTCTTGTTTCTTCTACTTAGTGTGCAACTGGAAACAGTTCAGTTCCCCTTTGTTATCTTTGCTGTTCCTACTTTTTGGGTGTGTGATAGTATTGGTACAGAATTTTCAATGTTCATTTTTGTTATTCACAATATTTTCTATTACAGTAGCATGCCAGGAGCACACATTGGACAGCATTCTCCATCAATTTCATACTCAGCATTGTGGCATGCTTTGCAGCACACACCAATAATGAGATTAAATGTTAAACATATGAAGACAAATAATCGCATGGAGGGCATCATGTTCAGCAAACTCAAACTCATTTGTGTTCCACATTGAGGAATTGTAATCCTGAAAAAGACAAAAATAAAATGCAATATGTGTATCTGATTCATAATGACATATTAGCCCTGATTTTCAGGTGAACATCACATAGGCAACAAAAAAAAAACTGACACTGACAAGTTAATATTGACTCTCTGTAAAACTTGCATATGAAAGCTATATATCTGATAAACTACATGTAAATTTAGCTAGCTGCAGTGAAAAGTAATGTGCAATAAAATACCACAGAAACAACATTTTCTGAAAATCTGAAATTTAATGATTTAATAATGTTAAACAGAATTGGGATAGCAACTAAGCTATCAGTGTCCTCCTGCAAGTAATTGTCTCAGTTATGTTTCACCATTCAAAAGCTATTACATTTATTTCCTAATCAAAAAATCATAAAAATGCAATTAATTTAGTTTAAAAATCTTAATTTAGTAGAGGAGAATCATCTGGAAAATATTTATTAATTATTTAGTAAAGATATCAAATAAATAAATAAATAAATATAGATAGATAGATAAATAAATAAATAAATAAATAGGTTTTTATTTTCATAGTTAAATAAAAATAATAAGACCACAGAACAAAAGTACCTTTTCAAAAATCTATATGATTATTTCTAGAATATTTCAAAGCGTAACTAGATTTGTAAAGTTCGTCGCGACAAATTTTGATGTTGGCTTTGACGGTGCAAGTATTCGCAAAGGCCGGTGCATTTTGGAGGCGAGTGGACAGAAATATTGTGAAAGCTGCTGGACCACTAGGGTGCCAATACTTTTGGAGGTGAGCGGACATGAGCATGTGACATGACCATAATACCCGTGGGGCAGTACCTCTCAATATGCTGAGTGTTTTGATATATCACATGTCCATGTTGTGCAAATTTTTGATTTCGCTTGTTTTGGGGGCGGGGCTACACGTGACGTCACGTGACGTGACCAGAATACCCGTGGGGCAGTTCCCCTCATTGTGCTGAGTGTTTTGATATGTCACATGTCCATGTTGTGCAAATTTTTGATTTTGCTTGTTTTGGCGGCGGGGCTGCACGTGACGTCAAGTGACGTGACCAGAATACCCGTGGGGCAGTTCCCTTTAATGTGCTGAGTGTTTTGATATGTCACATGTCCATGTTGTGCAGATTTTTGATTTTGCTTGTTTTGGGGGCGGGGCTACACGTGACGTCACGTGACGTGACCAGAATACCCGTGGGGCAGTTCCCCTCAATGTGCTGAGTGTTTTGATATGTCGCATGTCCATGTTGTGCAAATTTTTGATTTCGCTTGTTTTGGGGGTGGGGCTACACGTGACGTGACCGGAATATCCGTGGGGCAGTTTCCCTCATTGTGCTGAGTGTTTTGATATGTCACATGTCCATGTTGTGCAAATTTTTGATTTTGCTTGTTTTGGGGGCGGGGCTACACGTGACGTCACTTGACGTGACCAGAATATCCATGGGGCAGTTCCCCTCAATGTGCTGAGTGTTTTGATATGTCACATATCCATGTTGTGCAAATTTTTGATTTCGCTTGTTTTGGGGGCGGGGTGACACAGTGACGTCACCTGAATACCCGGTGTGGTGCCAATACTTTTGGCAAAAAGTGGCTACTGAGGGTTTGGACATTTCATGTCAATACTGCAGTCATCATGGGATTCTACTTATTATACTACATAGAACAGTACATGCAATTCTTAATGTTGGATGTATTGCATGTGTGAGAGCTTAGAGGACTTTTCGGAATTCCCTATTCAAGTCTATGGGATGTTTGACCGTCGACTACAGGAAAACCGAAAATTTCGTCGGAACTCCGGAATAAAAATTTGGTCCAGAGTAAGGTCCTAAAGAACCTGTCCGAGTTCGGTGTAAATCGCTCGAAAACTTGCCAAGTTATAAACCTCAAAAGTTTATAATGGAAGTCTATGGGGAAAATGGCCCCATAGACATCTTACATGGTATACACAAACATTGAAACACGTTTTAACTCCTAAAATAGTTTTGGTGTGACAATGGGAACAATTGTTGTGTGTTCTTTTGTAGAGGGGGCCAGAGAAGAGGGTGCACACCTGGGGTAACCTCATGTAAAGAATGTGTGTAGGGCTCACAAGTTTATTAAAAGAAGTGTCAAGTTAGTCTGATATGTCTGTCTTTATTTTATACAAAAAAGATATTTCTTATATTCAGGTTAATTAAATGATAAATAAAAATAAAATTGAACATAACTCACTTTTTATTTTTATATGAAAACATACACCTATGTGCCTGTAAATATATACTGAAACATTAAAATCCTCATAAACACTATTTACTACATTAAAGCACATAACATTTTTATAAAAGGTGTTTTTAAGGATGCAGTATTTCCCTTGGGTGAAAGCTCTCTATACTGCATATACTACAAAGTCTTTGAACTATTGAGGTAATGTGTTTAGCTCCTCAGGGAAATCACTAGAATCTGCATTGAAGCAGAACTTCAGAAAGAAGAAACTATATCTCAGTAGTGAAACAGAATATCTACGGTCTTGTTATTAAGACAGATATACAAGTATTTCTATCACTTAACTTCCTTTAATAAAGAATATATAAATTTGTATTTTTTGTTGTGATAGATTCTAATGTATTAACACTTTGTTTTAAGAGCCAAAATTTATTCTAGACACATTTTACATTTTTGTATTTCATAAAAAAACAACTAATGTTGGGTTACTGTGTTGTGGTGATCTTATTTCTCTGTATGTTGCTACTGGATGCTTGAATTACCTCCTGGATCAATAAAGAATCTCTCTCTTTCAATTGTTTCCAGTGAAGTTTGTTTCCCAGTGAAGATAGTTCTACTCTGGTTAAGATGATTTGCTGATAATACTTCACAGCTGTGCTAGATGTGGTTAGATAATTTTCTGACACGTTCACTCAGTTCTCAGCTCATCCCTTAAAATAGCTCTTTTATTTAAGGCTATAATGGGCAGAGACTGACTGAAAAACACTGAAGAATGGGAAACAAACTTGATATTTTTTCATAATATTCAACTATCCAGTTTGTGTGATGAGCTCATGATGACGAAGCCTTTGGACGTCCACTTAGCCGAGGCTGACTCTAAGAATCCTGAGACATCTCCAGTTAGACACTGTGATACTAAGGAGATCTAAAGTCCATGATTCTTACACCAATACAACATTTGTTTGACTGTATATTACAATCACACCCCCAGTGTAACCCATATGAGGATGGGTCCCCCTTGAGTCTGGTCCCTCTCAAGGTTTCTTCCTTTACCAATTTATGGGATACATACAGATTGTGAACTTATATATATATTAGTTCACATTCGTTATTTCTTTTATTATTCCTTATGTTTACCTTCTGCTCTATGTTTATGTTCTGTAAAGCTGCTTTGAGACAATGTCTATTGTAAAAAGCACTATACAAATAAACTTGAATTGAATTGAACCTGTAACATACTGTCACCTAAAGGTTTGGTGTTTTGTGTTCTGTGATTCTTTTTTGCTCACCATAGTTGTTATGACTGAGCAAGTTACTATATATTTCCTGTTGGTTTGTACAAATTTGACCTTTTTCCTCTGAGCTCTCTCTTTAATAAGGCATTTCCACCAACAGAACTGTAAATCCTATATGTTTTTAAATTATAGATACTGCTTAAAAATCCCAGGAGATCAGCAGTTTCTGAAATACTCACACCAGCCCGTCAAACATCAACATTATGGGAACACTACATAAAGCTGCTGGCCTGTATCTGAATTAATGTATGCACTGCATTGGTCCCTCCGGTTGATTAGATTAGTTTTGTTTTTCTTTTGCGAGCATATAAGGAGGTCTGTCTTAGACTTTTCAATTTCAGTGGATTTCTTTTTGGTCCTTTTGGGTTTGAACATGGCTGGTACTTGCTCTAAAACATCTCAAGATCACTGTTCTAGGGGAATACAATTTACCAGAGGTTTCTGGCCCACTGATCTAATAATAGGTGTCATGTCTAATACTTTATGAATGCTATGAAAAACAGAGAAACACAAAGATGTAATAATAGTACTTTTAATAAAAAATGTAAACAAATTACAAAATTTTGTTCTTCCTTTCAAGTCCATTCAGTTGCCTTCTTGAAGTAGGAAATTCCTTTATTGGCATGACAAATGTTTAAATTTGAATTGCAGGAGCTTACAGGAGAACTTGCAGGAGAACAGACAAGAAAACTTTATAATAAATAATGACAATAGTAAACAAATATACATAAGTCAAAAGGAAACACCATTGATGAAACTAATAAAAAAAGAACCCTGAGAATAAAAAGAACAGGATACATTGTAGGAAAGTGCATGTTGGCATTAGTGTGTATATGAATGTTTGTGTACTCTCACCCTTTTTCCTCTCTCTCTCTGTCTCTATCTCAACCCCCCCCCCCCCCCCTTCAGATTGCTCCAACAATAAAATACATCAATCGTTGTAATGGTTTAAAAATACTGAAACCATAAAATACAAGTTTACATTAAAACACGACTTTTTGCATAAAGTTTGTGCATTTGTGTAACGGGAATAATTATTCTCGTATAGTAAGGGAATAAATTTGTGCTGCCCTGGAAGACTGAGTAACGAAAGGATCTTTGTCCCCGCCCCCAGTGCTTTTAGTCTCTGTACATGATGGATTTTGTATGCTGTTTGCTACCTTATGGGTTAATAGGCCCTACAGACTGACAAGGGTAGGCTCCAGTTAGTTTAACGTTACGAGAAAGCCTTCTGAAGTAAAACTATATGTGAGACAGAATTATACATGAACAGTTCCTATACTCCTCCCTCCCCAAGTCTATTAAGGTAGGTGAGACGCCCTTACTCCCTCACTTAAAGATTACACTTCAGGTAAGTATAAAGCAGAGGTGGGAAGTAACGGAGTAAAAATACTTCGTTACTGTACTTAAGTACATTTTTCTGGTATCAGTACTTTACTCCACTATTTATTTTTCAGACAACTTTTTACTTTTACTCATAACATTTTTACACAAATATCTGTACTTTTTAATGCTTACATTTTCAAAACGGACTCGTTACTTTTAGTATTATTCCTTCTCATTGAGCGCTGTTGCCTATCCTATCATTGTGCGGCTTTTTCACCATGTGACTGGTGTACTGTATTATTTACTGGCTATCAGACATAGACTAAGGATAGCGGAGCTAATGAGCAGCACGCCTACAAAAGGAATGGCTAATGTTAATTCAGAGGGAGTCACTAACAACGAGGACATTCCTGAACACCCATGGCCATATATGAGGGAGATGTTTGAAATAATCGGCGTCAAAAAGGATTCCTGGCGAATGCGTTGCGAATTGTCAACCAGGGGCGGTTCTAGCCCTTTTTTAGGGTGGCTTCAGCCCCCTGTCTGTAATCTCAGCCACCCTAAAACTATAAGTATAATTTTTACTTTCATTAATAAACAATAAAAATTACGTTAAAATGCAGGACATGTCATCGATGGGAAAGAAAATTATTTATCAGTTTGATCCAAGAGCGATTTTTTTTTACTTTGCTTTTATTCCATACCTTTACACGCGTGTGTTGTAGTCTTTCAAAAGTGCGTCATCAGCTGTCTGCTTTATTTGAACAGAAAACCACAGGTACGCACAGCGTGCACGCGCAGTCAGAGCTGGAGGTGTTTATCTATAAGGATGTCAAACTCAAATTCACAGTGGGCCAAAATATAAAACTGAGATAAAGTCACGGGCCAAACTGAATATTTATTGAAAAATTAACTGCAACTGATATGTAATGTTCAACCTTTTTCATATGGAAACAAAATTTAGTTTTGCACAAACACAGGATTTGGAACAACCAGAGCTTGATATTACAAACACATAAGAAATTAAATTTGAAATAAAAGACACATAAGGCCATCCTTAAAAATATTTTGGTTTGCAGTAACAGTAAAAAAAAAAAAAGAAAAAAAAAAAAGGTCGGTAAAAAAAAGGTCGGTAGGTAGGTCTAAATACAATTTTTCCTCTCTTCTCTTTCCTCAACTATGGACTTCCTCTGCCCTATCTTCACTAAACCCAAGAAAACTTCTTGTTCTGCTCCTTGGCTTTCAGATGTGCTGCGCAACAATCGAAGAGAGCTAAGATCATCAGAGAGAAAGTGGAAGAAATCACAACTTGATGCATATCTTGATTTTTACAGAACACTTCTTGTCAAGTTCTCCTCAGATGTGACTTCTGCCAAGACTTCCTTCTACAAGGAAAAGCTTGAAGCTTCCTCACATGACCCTCGGAAATTCCACAACATCATCTCTTCTCTGCTCAACCCCCCATCTCCACCTTCTTCATCCTCCCTGACTGCAGAAGACTTTGCTTCTTTCTACCAGGAGAAGATTGAGGAAATCTGCCGGACCTTCACTTCAGCCCCGACTGCACTTACATCTCAGAGTATGGATTCCCCTACACCTTCATTGTCACATTTCTCAACTGTGGCAGCAGAAGAGATTTTACAACTCATCCAGTCCTGCAATCCTACCACCTGCCCATTGGATCCACTCCCTACCACTATGCTCCAGACCATCTCACAAGACCTCTTGCCCTTCATTTCCACTATCGTCAATAGATCCATTGCATCTAGTCAGGTACCAAATACTTTCAAGAGAGCAAGGGTTATTCCCATCCTAAAGAAACCTGCTCTGAATCCATCAGACATCAGTAACTACAGACCGGTATCACTTCTCTCATTTCTTTCAAAAATTCTTGAACGCATTGTCTATAATCAACTATCTGTCTATCTCTCACAGAACAACCTCCAAGATCCCAACCAGTCTGGCTTTAAAGCAGCTCACTCTACAGAGACAGCCCTTTTGGATGTCTCTGAGAAGCTACATACTGTTAGATCAGCCAAACTGTCATCCATCCTTATCCTCCTTGACCTTTCAGCAGCGTTTGATACGGTCAACCACAAGACTCTCTTATCCACCCTCAAGAGTCTTGGGATTTGCGGATCAGCTTGGGAATGGTTTGCCTCCTACCTGGAAGGACGCTCATATCAGGTAACATGGAGGGGAGTGACATCTGCTCCACGCAGACTCTCCACTGGCGTCCCACAGGGCTCAGTACTTGGTCCTCTTCTTTTCTCCCTGTATACTCACTCTCTTGAGGAAGTTATTTCATCACATGGGTTCTCTTACCACTGCTATGCTGATGATACACAACTTATCTTCTCTTTCCCACCCTCAGATGCCACAGCTTCTGACCGGATCTCAGCATGTCTGGCAGAAATGTCATCATTGATGACTGCTCATCAGTTAAAGCTCAATCCTAGCAAAAATGAACTGCTGTTCATCCCAGGTGATTCATCCCCAGGTCATGATCTTGCTATATCCTTGCACAATGATCTTATCTCCCCTTTAGCCACAGCTCGCAACCTTGGGGTAACCATGGACAATCAACTGTCCTTTTCCTCTCATGTTGCTAATGTGACTCACTCATGTCGGTTTCTTCTCTACAACATTAGAAGGATTCGGCCATTTTTGTCCACACAGACTGCTCAGGTACTTGTTCAGTCTCTTGTCATTTCTAGACTGGATTACTGCAACGCACTGCTGGCAGGTCTACCTATGAACGCAATCCGTCCTCTGCAAATGATCCAAAATGCAGCTGCACAGCTTGTTTTCAACCTGCCAAAGTTCTCGCATACCACCCCGCTGCTGCGATCCCTCCACTGGCTTCCGGTAGCTGCACTCATCCGATTCAAAACACTGATGCTGGCCTACAAAGCCAAACATGGACCAGCTCCCTCTTACCTCAAAGCCCTCATCATTCCTCGCACTGCACCCCGCAACCTCCGATCTACCAGCACTGCTCGACTGGTTCCACCATCTCTCAGGGTAAGAGGCAAGTATACTACAAGACTCTTCTCTGTTCTGGCACCGAGGTGGTGGAATGAACTTCCCCTAGAGGTCCGGACAGCTGAGTCACTGGCTATTTTCAAGCGGCGGTTGAAGACCTACTTATTCAGGAAACACTTCAACTAGCACTTCTTTCCTTATCCTTATCTTTTGCATTAAAAAAAAAAAAAAACCTTTGACACTTTTTCATTGTTTGAAATCACATTCACTTTTTCAACTTTGAACAAATGTTTTAAACTCATGGTATCTTAAGTATGTAACAGCATTAATGTATTCAATGTTAGAGATTTAAGCACTTATGTACGTCGTTCTGGATAAGGGAGTCTGCCAAATGCTGTAAATGTAAATGTAAATGTGATGGTGATTACATAGGTATGACTATGAAATTAGCATATCGTGACGTCACTGACTGGGTCTTCAACCAGTGCCTTTGGGCGCATCTATGCAAACCTCATTTTGATGCTGGACACAGTTTTTCCAGAACCTCGTGCCAAGTTAACGCAGTGTTGAGCTGTTTTAATGAATTTTTTAGATGTATTATGGTGCCCGAACCCGTTAATATTATTTATTGCTTTTGTATTAGTTGTTTGAAGAGTAAAATAAATTAAAAAAAAGGTCGGTCTTAACGCAAATTTACAACCGGCAAGTCGGTCGGACTTAAATTGAGTCGGTCCTAAATTGACAAGGTCGGTCGGGTTACGGCAAACAAGAATATTTTTAAGGACGGCCTCAGTGGTGTTCGTTTTGCAAACTTTGGCCATACACTTTTTGACAAACTCTCCCTCGTTAAAGGGCCGGGCAGATTTTGCAGTCTCTGCTGCCACAATAAAACTCACCTTTACAGCAGCTTCACTTTTTAGTTTTGCTTTCATGAACATAGTCAGTAAGGAAACCGGACTTTTTTTCATCTTCTCCGCATTCTGGAGCTTCTGCTTTACATCCAGGTCCTTATACTTTTCATAAGGTTTCGCTTCATAGTGTCTTCTTATGTTATATTCTTTCGTTACAGACGCCTGTTGTGGAAGTTTTGAGGTTCGAGAGAATGAAAGCATAAAAATATCACACCAATAGGCACGGGCAAGAGCATAAAGGTTTCACGGTTTATTGCATTCAGCTTTGCAGAAGGACCCAACACTCTACGTGTAAAATCAGAGAGGAAGGGCCTCCATTATTGAAAACATCAGGATTTTATAGACAGGAATAAAATGAAACAGGACATGTAAAACCAAAACATCATCCACCATTGGCTTAGAAGCATCGCCTGCTCATCTTCTGACCAAACTAATCCCACGGGAACAAAAAAGGTCTCATGGGAAAGGTCTGATTAAAGGCAGCTTTAGGAAGAAACAACTGAAATCTCTAGCCACAATAACTATCAGCCATGGGAAATACAGAAGCCTAGAAGGACAGATTCATGTGTTCTTCTCTAAAGTAAAAATTTCCACAACAATTCCCCCCTTTTGTCCCTGGGATAATACACAAAATTTTACTAATCATTAATCTGTAACAAAATCAAAACTCTAAATGATCGATACCAGTATTGTTAATCAACTACTTAATCTACAACATTGTTAATCAGCTAGAATACAATAATTTAAATCTTAAGCTGATCATGTACAATCTCACATCAGCGTATCATTACCCCTGTAGGGTTCACATGAATGCTTCATAAAATACATGATCTTTAGTGGATAATATGCTGTTTTTGTGGGGACAGGACCCGTATATAAAAAAAAATTTGCAGTTAAAGGCAAAGCATTAAGCATTAATCAAGTCGTAACTTCACTACAAGTCACAGTCTCTACTGTCTGTATTCACCTTTGTCTGTTTCTGGATCAGTCTGGGCAAATTCAGTGAAATAGTCATCGCTGAACGGAGGACTCCATTCAGGGTCATCGTCAATATCGTCTAGTTTCACAAGTTGTTTGGTCGTTAGATTGGACATTATGATGTAATGAATGCATTTGTATACGCAAGGGCAAAACAAACATAATAAGATTAATACCACAATCACTGGGATTATCATTGATAGATAGGGAGTCCACTGTCCGAACAGTGTATACCAAAGTCCCCAACTATTATCTCCGTGTTCGTCTCGTTTCATTTGGTTTGCTACTTTGTGCATATCATGCAGTGCATCTGAGATAGACCCATGGTCGTCATCGTTCGAGGGAATGAAGGTGCAACATTGATCTCCAGTCAGGGCACATACACCTCCCTCTTTAGCTACTATTAGCTAATATCTAAGGCCATTCTATTTTGTGTAGCAGTCAATCTAAGGGCTGCGAGTTCCTGTTTAATACCTTCGGTTGCCCGATTAGTGGAGTTAATATAAGTGGCAAGCCAGACACTTCTCTCTTGGGTCGCTTTATTGGTGAGTGTGAGTGAGCTATGACCACACCTGGATACCTAAACCTTGCTAAAGTACATACTTCTCCCCAGAATTTCTACAGTATTGGGCTATGGCTTTCAATTCACTACCATTACTTTTCATGGGGATCATTGTGTGTTTACTCGCAGCTGTGGGGAGAATCACACACACATAACAAGACTCATTTGTGATCATTTTGGCAGTGTAGTTGGCAAATTGCCAATAAGTGTTTTCATGCACGTCTCTGCGACTTCTACCAAAGGTGGAAGTCCTTTCTGCATTCCCTCTAATTAACAGGCAGATCATAAGGATGCCAATGATCCCTAGAACTCTTTGGTGATAGTCAAAAAGGCTCCTCATCTTAACAGGAGCTTTTACTCATCAATGTTTAATCGTATCTAGAAGTCAGATCTTATATGTGTGTTTGTATGGGAGTCTGGCCGTCGTAAATGTGTAATGCTGTGCAGTCATCTGCTGTCGTAAGTGTCAAATTTACCTCTTTCAGTTCATTAATTTCATTAACATTTGTGTTTACATTCGTGTGTGTGTGTGCGTCGATGTACCTCCTTCAGATGACGCTGCTCCTTCTCGGTGTCGGCTGCTGCGTTGTATCAAGAAGTCAAGAAGTCAAGTCAAGAAGCTTTTTATTGTCATTTCAACCATATATAGCTGTTGCAGTACACAGTGAAATGAGACAACGTTTCTCCAGGATCAAGGTGCTACATAAAACAAAGACAGGGCTAAGGACATGTAAGTAGTCTTAGCCACATAAAGTGCAACTGTGCAACCTGGTGCAAACAGTGCAGGACAAGACAAGCAAGACAGTGCAGGACAAAAGACAGTGCAGGACAAAAAACAGTGCAGACATTAAGTTACAAGACAATACAAAAAGTACAAAAAATGCAATACACAAAAGACAATACACAGTAACAGAAACAGCGCCGACCGACCAGTGTAAATACTGAATGTTCAAACAGTATTTTGTGCAGTAAAAGAATGAACAGCAGCAGGTTCTTAGCAGCAGGTCCTTTGGATTATATATGGAGTTGTGCAAAAAACAGCAGATGACTGAGATATTGTCCAATATGTGCAAAAACAGCAGAAAAGTGTGCAAAACAGTGTGTGTGTTTTGTGAGGGTCTGTGCAGTCCATACAGATGATATGTGTGTATGTTGTGCTCAGTATAGTACAGTTCGGTTATTGAGAAGTCTGATGGCTTGTGGGAAGAAACTGTTACGCAGTCTGGTCGTGAGGGCCCGAATGCTTCGGTACCTTTTTCCAGACGGCAGGAGGGTGAAGAGTGTGTGTGAGGGGTGTGTGGGGTCATCCACAATGCTGTTGCCTTTGCGGACGCAGCGTGTGGTGTAAGTGTCCATGATAGAGGGAAGAGAGACCCCAATGATCTTCTCCGCTGTCCTCACTATCCGCTGCAGGGTTTTGCGATCCGAGATCGTACAGTTCCCAAACCAGACAGTGATGCAGCTGCTCAGGATGCTCTCAATGGTCCCTCTGTAGAACATGGTCAGGGTTGGGGGAGGGAGATGTGCCTTTCTCAGCCTTCGGAGGAAGTAGAGACGCTGCTGGGCTTTCTTGGTGATGGCGCTGGTGTTGAGTGACCAGGTGAGGTTCTCCGCTAGATGAACACCCAGAAATTTGGTGCTCTTGACGATCTCTACAGATGATCCGTCGATGTTCAGCGGAGAGTGGTCGCTCTGTGCTCTCCTGAAGTCCACAACCATCTCTTTAGTTTTGTCCACATTCAGAGAAAGGTTGTTGGCTCTACACCAGGCAGTTAGTTGTTGCACCTCCTCCCTGTATGCTGACTCGTCGTTCTTGTTGATGAGACCCACCACGGTCGTGTCATCGGCGAACTTAATAATATGATTCGATCTGTGCATTGCTGCACAGTCGTGAGTCAGCAGAGTGAACAGCAGTGGACTGAGCACGCAGCCTTGAGGAGCTCCAGTGTTCAGTGTGGTGGTGCTGGAGATGCTGTTCCCGATCCGGACTGACTGAGGTCTCCCAGTCAGGAAGTCCAGGATCCAGTTGCAGAGGGAGGTGTTTAGTCCCGGGTTTACTTCTGACTCAGACACTATACGCGTCATGGAAAGTCAGTTGGAGCTCACGGGAGAGGTTACTAGCACGTCACTGTGTGCCCCCATGCCCCTTCTCATTCCTCTTTGCAGCTGTTGGGTGTTGGTTTTTCCTCTGGCTCAGGAACCCGCTTACAGTGGCTAACGTGAATCTACGTCGCTCGTTGCAACCTTCACCGCAGTCTGCGTGGTCAGAAGTACCTGAAATGGTCCCAGCCACCGCCTGGCTCTCCAGCTTTTCCTCCTGAAATCTTTCACCACCACCCAGTCACCTGGTTTGAGACTGTGCAGATCTGTTTGCGTCACCTTAGGCAGTGCCTCCTTCGCCTGCTTATGGATTTGAGACAAAACAGAGGACAAGTTTGCACAATAACACAGCATTTTATCTTCACATTGGCTTGTGGTTAATCTGGGTGTGTGTCCAGGCTCAATTCCTGTATTCGGGGGTCTGCCAAACAGTATCTCAAATGGGCTTAAATTCACTCTCCCTCTAGTTCTCGTTCTCGTGTATAATAACACAATGAGAAGGGCCTTTACCCATGATAGACCTGTTTCATCACAGCACTTGGCCAATTTATTCTTTAGAGTACCATTTTCTCGCTCTACCGCCCCTCCGCTGGCAGGGTGGTACACACAGTGTTGTCTGAGATCTATACCCAAGTACTCTCCCACCTG
The DNA here is from genome assembly GCF_022655615.1 of Tachysurus fulvidraco. Taxonomy (NCBI): domain Eukaryota; kingdom Metazoa; phylum Chordata; class Actinopteri; order Siluriformes; family Bagridae; genus Tachysurus; species Tachysurus fulvidraco. The sequence continues at coordinate 7,174,056 of NC_062531.1, forward strand.
TCAAAGTGCTTGGTTTACAAATGGAGTCCCATTGTCACTACTGATTTTGTCAGGGATTCCCCAACGAGGAATAATTTCAGACAGGAGTGCTTTAGCTACTGCACTTAATTTATTACTTATCAGAAATAAATTGCTGATTTGTAGCTACTACTAAGAAATTAATTTTCACTCATATGGGAAAAATAGCCATCTCTTAGATTTAAGATAACCAATATATCTTACTGTATTATTTTGTTTTTATTACAGATTGACAGCTCGGTAGTTGGAGAAATAGATGATGCAACTATGACTGCTTACATTCCAGCATATGGTGATTGGATTGCTACAAGGCGTTTCTGTATGGAAAAACAGAGAAAGGGTGGTGATGATCTAAAAAGACAGTCCTTATTTGAAAAACTTAGAAGAAAGTACATTGACAAGCAATAAAGACACAGATCAAGATTTTGAGGAGGGAACATTCTATGCAGCCAACAAAGATACATTTGAGAAATAAAAAAAGGGCTGTGAAGATGACAAGGAAAATAGAACTAGGATGGATACACGACAAGAAACAAGTGAGAAAACGCAATGGTGGAGGAACCAGAGTTCTTGATATTTCCAAGAAAGCCACAAAAACAGAGATTCTATCACAAGCTAAAAAGCTATTTTTCCCCAATGAGAAATCGAGAAAGGGAAAGTGGGAATAGTTTAGTCACAACATTGTTGACTTTCAAGAAGCATACCTTGAAGAGGGTGTTAGTGTGGGAGAGCTCTATGAGACACATAAATTGGGGATTTTAAGATTTTACTTGTTCGCAGAGCACCAGACAAATGAAGATGAAGTGTTCACAGAGATGACAGAAGGAACTGATGAACAGACAGATGCAGCGAGGCTAAATGAGCGACAGAAAAACGCAACAGAAGATAATGAGCAGCTGACACAAAAAACACATGACAGTGAACAGCAGACACATACTGTAGAAGATGTTGTCTCTACTGCTGTAGAGATTGTTGATCTTACATCTTTGTGTGATACATCAGAGGTCATTTTTGGCCCTTTGCAAGGTGGACCATTTTTAGAAGATCTTGATGACACAATCTTACATGAGCCGATAGAAGAGGCACAGATAAACATCAACGCCTACAGCTCAACTCCTGTCCATTCTGACACAGTGCCTGCTGGCCCCTTAAGTCCTACTTATGAACCTTTGCATGTGATGGTGAAACTCCACAGAGTCAATCTCTTGGAGGAACTGATTACCCAATTCAAGGATGAAGTGATTTTGTCCTACTCTGTGAAATACAGCTTCATTCGTGAAATGGGGGCAGATGCTGATGGTGTGTCCAGGGATGTATATGCTGCCTTCTGGACAGAGTTTTTAGACTGTGCAGCAGAGGGTGCAGCTGTGAGAGTACCATCACTATCCCCAAAAGGGCAAGAGGAAGAATGGAAATCTGTTGGTAGGATAATGGTCAAGGGATTAAAGGAACATGGATATTTTCCTTCTCGGCTGGCTCAAGCCTTTACAGCAGCAATCAAATTTGGTGAACACACTGTCTCACCTGATTTATTGTTTGACTCACTAATGTTGTATCTTAGTCAGTCTGAGCGCGATCTCTTGTCCACTGCTTTGCAAGACGCCCTTGATGGTGATGATAAAGATGAGCTTCTTGATCTTATGGATCGCATGGGAGTAAGAACAGTACCAACACAAGAGAACTTGAAAGCTATGCTTCTCCAAGTGGCCCACAAGCAAATAATCCAGCAACCAAAATATGCACTGGATAACATTGCAGCAGTCGCAGGAACAACTCTCAGGGAGTTCTTCCCCAGTGTGCTGGATATGCAGAAGATGTATGAGAATCTTAAACCATCAACCTGGAAGGTTTTAAAGTTGATCACGGCCTCTCCAGCTACTCCAGCAGAGAACCAAAGTTTGCAATTTTTACATCAGTACATCAGGGGATTGGATGAGATAGGCCTCCGGAAGATGTTGAGATTCATGACAGGGTCTGATGTTATCTGCGTTAAAGACATTCAAGTCATATTCACCCCTTTGGAAGGGTTATCAAGGCGGCCTATTGCACATACTTGTGGCCCAACTTTAGAGCTGCCATCAACTTACAACAGCTATCCTGACCTCCGAGCTGAAATGAAGGCTATACTGTCTAGAAACTTCTATGCAATGGACATTGCATAGAAGTGTCTCACTCACTCACATGTACACACTCTTCCCTTTTACCCAGGTATACAGTAGCCTTATCAGTGCCATCTGTATACCTTTAGATAGTGTGTGAATGTAAGACAGAGCACATAGGGGAAGTAATTGACTCAGGTGGTGCATTATGAGTGCAGGGTGATTTATTTTTTATTTTGTTTTTCAGTTTCAGTTTTATACAAAATGTCATTACCAAACTTACTGTGGAAACAGTATGATGAGCATTTTGTTGATGGACTCCGAATATATCCAGCCCATAGAAACATTTACACATGATAACAAGATTCAATTTTAAGGTCCATTTAACCAAAAAACAATTATAAGCCTTTTACACAATGTATGTTAGAAATGCATGTGGATACATTTTCATTTTTATTTAGATACATGTACCAATATTTTAAATGTTTTAAAACTTTTATATGAGCCATCATTTCTGTTAGCAGTTTAGGAGCATACTTTTTGGGACAATTTAAAAGAAATGTTCTTGTAAAGTTGCATTTTCATTGAAACTTGGACCCTGGAGTAATGTCAGCTCATGTTAATTCTAAATTTTGCCAGTGTTTGGAAATCTGTTCTAACATACAGCACTGTACATTAGAAGGTGTTCTGCTTTTTACAAATAAAAAGCACAGGTTTCTCTCTTGTTTTGTACAGATGTTTTCAAACAAATTGGGTCTTTACTGCAGATAACACACACAAATTTTGTCTCACACAATAGAATTACTGAGTTTTGACAACTGCACTGCAGTTCCTGCATTCACCAGTACTCTTTAGACAACATATTTAAACAGTCATCTCTACATTACCAAATTTACCAAATAGGCTTATTTTCTACATACACAGTAAATCACACTGGGGAGAAAAAATGTTTTACTGCATGTATTTATATGATGACAAATAATTGTGTAAAAAAGTGCTTTATGTGCAGCCCAGAGACACATGATAAAAAGATACAATAATATGTTTGATTTAAAGGCCATCCAAACATCATGTAGGTTGCCCTGTTTACAATGAGCCCAAAGTGTGTCAGACCACATCTGGTGATGCGAAATAGTTCCACCATAAGGACAAATGTGCCATTTTTGACAATGGCAACATGTGATACCTTTCATTTGCAGGTACAGGATTGTTCCCAGTTCTGTGGATGAGATGTACTTTTTACGTAATGATGAATAAAAAGAGATGATATGGAGCTCATTTGGGAGATGTCCATTATGAAAGAGTTGTCTATTATCGATTAACACAGTACTTCTGTCAAACATTTACAATGAATGTCATGGTATATATCCATTCATGAAAACCCGTCGATTGCACCATTGATGCAGATCCCATATGGTTTGAGTTTATCATATGTCATAAAAAGTTCGGGCCTGGATTATGAATAACGTCGCCAAAGACGATTCCGGCGCCTCAGTTGCAATCCATGGGGATCCAGTATTTTCAACAATTGCCTGATTGTCTCTTGTGTCACCACATAGCCAGCCTGAATGCATTTCACATGCATCATCTTATATCCGTGAAGCATACCATATCGGTTCAACTGATCCTGGAGAAACACAGCAACGTCAAGCAGATCAGAATGTTCTTTTCGTCTGAACAGGCGCAAAGTCTTGAGGTGTCTGCGCAAAGTTGACGCACTAATAACAATACCATTTATATTACTTAAAGACAGCAGTATCTCCCAATGTCTCAAACCCAAAGTAAAATAAAACCGGATTAAACTTGAAAGGCGGGACATGTTTATTTCCATGCAATCCACCTAAAATAGAGCTCCTGGCAGGATTTTGAGGGATCTCGTTAATTCAGAAAAACAGAACAATTAATTTTTTTTTTCATGAAAAATTATCTCATAATTTTGAGATAATTAAGTCGTTAATTCAGAAAAACAGAATAGATTTTTTTTTATTCATGAAAAATTCTCATAATTTTGAGATAATTAAGTCGTTAATTCAGAAAAACAGAGCAAAAAATTTTTATTCATGAAAAATTTATCTCATAATTTTGAGATAATTAAGTCGTTAATTCAGAAAAACAGAATAGATTTTTTTTATTCATGAAAAATTTATCTCATAATTTTGAGATAATTAAGTCGTTAATTCAGAAAAACAGAGCAAAAAAATTTTATTCATGAAAAATTATCTCATAATTCTTGTCGTTAATTCAGAAAAACAGAGTAGATTTTTTTTTCTCAAGTGAATACAATACGCTTCCGTAGCATTGTAGCTGCCTCTCTACATTACTAAGATAAAAAAGAGGTGTTATTCGTGTAGTAACACCCTTTAGTTCAGGAGCTATTGACTCGGGAAAATCGAATCTGGGAACTTTACTTAAGTCCCAAAACGCAGTCTTTAACTGTGAAGAACTTACAGTCCACAAAACAGTGCTGTCCTTTTATGGAATAAAAACAGTCAATAATAATCGTACATAATTCAAAGCATTTGTGTGTAAATTTTAATTTTGTGGAGTTGGATCCCAAAATCTACGGCCACGACAGTTTACAGATACAAGATTTTGTGCGTTTGTTCAAATACAACTCCAAAATGTACGACTATGACAGTTTACACACACAACGCTTGTTTTCACAACACCTCCTTTTCACACATGAAAACGGTCTGCGAAACAACTGTCAAAAATACGTCATCACGTTCACAGACATTACTATCCGAGGGAAGATGAATCGATTCCACGAAGTGCGCATGCGCCCCGCCCTCTTTTAAACCACTGCCGCCAAAATGGCGGATCAGCAGCCAAGCACTCACTCATCGTCAGTGTTGTGTAAAGTATTAGAAAGCAATACTTGAGTAAAAGTACAAGTATGATACTAGAAAAAGACTTTGGTAGAAGTGAAAGTCACCTTTTAGAATACTACTCAAGTAAAAGTCTTAAAGTATCTGATCTTTACTGTACTTAAGTATCAAAAGTCATTTTCTGATATTTAATGTACTTAAGTGTTTGAAGTAAAAGTAAAAAGTAAAATTTCAGTAGGGTTTCATCCTACTACATAGTAAGCCAAAAGTTGTGGTATTATTAAATGGCAAAAGTGGACACCAAAATTTTATGCATGATGTAATGATGCCAGTCTTGACTCAAATCAGTTCATGTATGTGTGTATTCTGTTCAAACAGTGTGTCCAATGAATGCAGTCATTAATAAACTAATATTCACAAAGACCAAATCAATAAATGTTATTTTTATTTAGTATTGTATGGATTGTTTGCATTAATATTCACTGCTTTTGGTTGCTGTATTTGCAGCTTTCCGATTAACGTTATACATTAACGCCTCCAGCTCTGACTGCGCGTGCACGCTGCGCGTACGTGTACCCGTACAGCGTGCGGAGCTGCGTAATGCAATCTAGGAGTAGTGATTCACCAAACCTCCCTTATTGCAGTCACACACATTTCTTCTGATTTTATTTTGTAGTAACGAAGATGCTTAGTGGAAATATAACGGAGTAAAAGTATGCATTTTATCTAGGAAATGTAGTGGAGTAAAAGTGAAAGTTGACATAAATTTAAATAGCGAAGTAAAGTACAGATACGTGACATTTCTACTTAAGTACAGTAACAAAGTATTTTTCCTCCGTTACATTACAACACTGCTCAGGTAAGTTGGTTTTTCCTTCCAAATTCGGACATGTTTAAGGGTTAGTTATCACTAATAACAGAGGGGAGTAATATTACAGATATAGGTTAACTATAGTAAGTAAGATTAGCTCTCAGAGTAAGGTTACATTAGGTGCTTAAAGAATACAGCTGTTTAGGAGGTCATCACTGCAGTCTGTAGCGTGATGAGATAGGTCTACATAAAAGAATTAGCAATTTTAAGTGTTAACTTACTAACAGCTGTGTACATGCACTGGAATACCGTAGATTTTGGGATCCAACTCCGCAAAATTAAAATTTACACACAAATGCTTTGAATTACGTACGATTATTATTGACAGTGTTTTTATTCCATATCCTTTATCCGACTAAAGCTCCGATCTAAGTTAGTTCTCTTAAAGAAATCTTATAGAGCAGCTTCTCAGACGTGACACGACACTCACTTCTGCTAACTTTTTTTTTACCTACTCTTTTTTCTGCTGCGCGCGCTCCTTTTTTTCCACTCTAGCCACACGCATGAAAACCAGTCTGCTTGTCAAAATAAAAGTCTCTCAAAAATAATTACTATATATATATATAAAAAAAAAAATAAGTACCGTTACATTTGCAAGGCTGCCAACTCTCACGCATTTAGCGTGAGACTCACGCAATTGACCCAAATCTCACGCCACATCCCTATGGGGTCAGAATTGTTTCGCTATTCTGAATAAATACACTATGATCCACAAATAAATATAAAGAGTTTCACAAATATTTTTACAAATTTCACAAAAAGAAATGAAATTCACAAATAAATAAAATGGGATTTGCAAATAAAAAAAAATTATAAATTGTATTTATTTGCGAATTGCTTCCTGCTCATTTGTGAATCGCGTTCTGTGCATTTGTGAATCACTGCACGCATTTGTGGATTGCGTTCTGTGCATTTGTGGATTTGAAACATTTCTAACGTCAAGACGTGCACAAGAATCCACAAATAGGTGGACTCCGCCCAAAATTTATTTGTGGATCATAGTGTATTTATTCAGAATAACGAAACAATTCTGACCCCATACCATAGTCATCGGGCATCAAGGCAGGATACACCCTGGACAGGGTGCCAACCAATCGCAGGGCACACACCCTCTCATTCTGTAAAATGTTTGTGAAGAATAAATATAATTTAAATCTCCCAAGAAATTCTGTACAGATACCAAATACTTTGACAATCAATATATACTTAATACACTTCTGCTAATGCAAGGATTTTGTGTTTGCATTTTTTTCCACACCAAACCACGCCCCTCCGTAAGCCCCCCATAACCAAATTTTATAACCAAATATTTGCCTGAAATTTACCAGTATTGTTCCAAATTATGAACTTTGCAAGATTAATTAAATTTGTCTATTTTTTGTTGAACTATGTGTTCATAAAATAAATACTTTCCTCCTCAAGTCCACCCGAGTCAATTTGACTCGGCCACATTTAGTGGGGCAATAGGTCACACTTTTGCCCTTTTCAGCAAATAAACATACATACAGACACAAAAATACACACACAAAATGTCCACTAACACACGCACCCAAAACACACACTCACACAAATTGGGCACTGCGTTTCATTAGGCCTCCAGAAAAAAAAAAGCCACACATTTGTAAATATTTCACACTTTTGATATGCCTTTGCCTAGCAGAGGGCAAAATATTATCTACCGAAATGATGCTACACACACACGGCCACACACACAAACACTGTTCAAAGCATTGGGCATTGCATTTCAGTTGACCTCCATACAAAACAAATCTACACATTTGTAAACATTTCACACACACACACACACACACACATACACACACACAAATTGAGCATTTCATTTCATTAGGCCTCCAGAAAAAAAATATTTCACACTTTTGATATGCCTTTGTCTAGCAGAGGGCAAAATATGATCTACCGAAATGATGCTACACACAAACACACACACACACACACACACACACACACACACACACACACACACACACACACACACACACACACACACACAAGCATTGGGCATTGCAATTCATTAGGCCTCCAGAAAAAACAAAAGCTACTCATTTGTAAATATTTCACACTTGTTATATGCATTTGTCCAGCTGGGGACAATATCTTCTCTTCTTATTCTACCAACAAGCTTTACACACACAAGCTTTTTGTGTGTGTGTAGCCCGTTTTTGGGTGATCAGATGGCATCTGGTAGGCAAAATAGACATAACAAGTGTAAAAATGTCACAAATGTAAGCTGATCACACAGAATGGTCAATTTGTCAATTTGACCTGGAAAAAACAGGTTTTATTATTTACTAACATTAAAAATGGTCCAAATGGTTTCAAAACAATCTCCTGGCTTTGAAATATACCAGCCTGTAAATGAAAATGAGGCATTTTTGCATATTAATGAGGTTTATTATACAAAAAAATTAATATAAATATTATAAAAAAATTGCAAAATATATGTTAATATGTTGTAAACAAGTTAGACAAAAAGGTGAAAAAAAGGCTATCATATATACTTCGTTTTTTATAAGCAGTCAAAACAGACAAGGTCATCTTGACTCAGCGCTCCTAATTTGCATAGGAATTCAGACAAGGTCTGCAGGAGGGTTAAACTGCTAGTTGTCCAGCACCACGTCTTAGGTTCAATATCCATGTACTAGGAAAATAGTAGAAAATTGAAAGCCATCAAATATATGTGAGGATCAGAACTGTTAGATCAATATTCAATATCATAATAGGGAGAGTAATAACTTTTTCATAGCAGGACACAGGGTGCCGCACATAATTTGTTGGTGTATATCAAATGTTCTTTGTTCACAGCAGGACACTTTTATGCATTAATAGTTTATGGGATAACATTCTTTATAAAATATGTATCAGATGGTGGCAAACCATTGATTCTTATCTGTCCTAGCTTGACAATGACTTTGAAATTTTATTTTATAGCACAAATTTACATCAAAGGATTAAATAAATTAATTTTATGGCATAAGCTTCTGTCTTTCCTAGTACTACAAGTTACAAAAGAGAATGGGGTTGAAGCTGTAACACTGTTCTAAACTTGTCTGTCTATATGACTGAATTTGTTAGCAGTACAAGTCAATTTAGAAATGGTTTGGGAAATAAGTGTCAAAAGTAATGTATTAATTAAGTAGCAAAATCTAAAGTCCAAATTATAAATATTTACACTTAGATTAATATGAAACACTTACTTCCTTACACAAAGTACAGCAAGTCCAAAAGCAGTCAAACATATAGGCACCACATACGTTATGATATCAGCTATTAGAACTGCTGGAATGCGTCTCCTACAAACAGCATCAAAAGTATGTGTTCCCTGTGCTATTTCTGTAAGTCCCAAATCTTCACATCTATCAAAATAAAAGTCAAACATGTTATGAACTTGCAAATATTAACTAGAAATGTATTTTTAGCAATGACTATTAGGTTTATCAGCTCTAATCAATGAGTATTGCTGTTTTTCTTTCCATTATTTGGTTGGTTGTTAGTCCATGTGATACTCAAGATTCACATTAGATCAATATATCGTGGATGAGTGATTAATGTTTTTTCTTCTTCCTCATTTTTATTGAGTTTTCACTGTAACCAGTACTAAAGAACTGATCTGATTGTGGAATTGATCGAAACAGGATCAAGATCACAAGAAGTTTAAATATCTGAAATAGTTTTCCTTTAATTTCTTCATATTCCTTTTGAGTTTTAGGGAATCCTTTAGTGACTCATAATAATTATATACTTACTTTGTATGTTGTTTACAAATTTGAAAGAAACCATCGGAGTATGTACCATCTGCACACAGTGCACATACAGTATCTTTAATTGCTGTTCCTGCAAACATATGAGTCCTATTTAGTCACAGTAAATATCTTCATAGATCTACAGTAGTAATTAATATACTCCTCATAATTAAAAATGCAAAGTGAAACTGGAAAGGTTGATGGCATATCAAATGTGCACACACTAGGGCTGCACGATTTAGGGAAAATGTCATATTGCGATTATTGAGGTCAAAATTGCGATTGCGATATGCGATTGTGATATAATAAACAAATGGTATCATGAGTCAACTTGCTTGGTTCTCAAGGAAAATGCACACACAGATTACTGATAATGCTTAAATTTGTATTTTTCAACTCAAACTAGAAACAACAACAAACAAATGCAAAACGTTTTCAAATTAAAAGATTTTTACAAAATAACATCCTTGCATTACTGCAAACAAACTTGTTATTGTCTCAATAGTACAGCTAAATGCGTTATAGAGTTGGTGATTTCTCTATATCTCTGTGAAGACCTTTCATATGGCTCAACACTCTCAAACACATCTGTAATTGTGGTTTGTTTTTTGGTCTTACAGATTGTTCTTTTTGTTCAGTTGTTTCTTTACTAATCTGGGCTTTTACCTTCATGCATTCATCATACTTTTCTCTGTGCTGTTTCAGGTGCAGATATAAGTTTGTCATGTTGCAACGTGATGTAGCAACTAGTGTTAATTTCGTCACTTATTTTTAATTTAGTCTTAGTCTTGTGCCAAATGTCCTTGTTAGTTTTAGTCATATTTAGTCATTCACATATCTTTTTTTGTTAGTCAAGTTTTAGTGGACTAAAAGGCTCATCATTTTAGACTAGTTTTAGTCAAAAGAAAACTCAAGGTATCTTAGTCAAGTTTTCAAGTTTTAGTCGACTAAAAGTCTTTTAATTTTAGTCTAGTTTTAGTCAGAAAATTGTAGTCATTTTTAAAAATAACACATTAATGCTGATTAATGAAAAGCCTGAGATCAAAACTGTGTGTGTGTATGTGTGCGTGTGTGTGTGTGTGTGTATATATATATAGTAAATTACCAACTTAATGCAAGGTATACATGGTATTGCACATGCCATTATTGATATTTGGAGCAATATTACATGTAATTGTTAAACTTGATTCCCTTACATATACATTTGCTTTTAAGCCTAACTATTAATTTTGATTATGATGTGATTGTGACAGGAGCAGAGGTTTCAGGTTGGGGGTAAAGAGTTTTTTCTGTCAACACTTTTGAATAAGAAACAATATCAAGGCTATAAAACTTGTCAAAACTCCGCGAATCACAAAAATATCAGTGAGAAGTTGAGAACACTCGTTTAAACAGTGCATACACTCGAACTTGACTGCACATCACATTTTTTACTTTATTGATACTGCTTTAAATCGTAATGCAAAGACCGGTCATCGGGACATAAGCTGTCATGTACAATAAAAGCGCCTGCGCAGCGACAGGAAATATCATTTAACACAAAAAGCCGCCTAAACGGTGGACTTGCGCTCAGGACTTTTTTTTTTTTTTTTTTGAGCGGCGTGTGGACGAATTCTTTCTACGCACACACTATTTTATTTCTTGATAACAGACCGCTGCTAACTATAACACACCATTGCCATGAAAAAACAGAACGTTGCCATGGACACACAGGATTCTAACCGTAGAGACGGAGCGCACTATTTTCTTTAGCGGAAGCAATACAATTGTTCAGCAGTTTCGTGTTGCAGCCACAAGCATATGAGACATGTAACTTGAGCAACAGCGCGAAGCCGCGAACTCGTTCTGAATATTTTAAAGTCGTAACAGCTGATGAAAAAGCAGAGACAATTGTAGACGAAAATGAAGAGAGATTTTATCTTAGATTTTATTTCATACAAAACATTTTCGTCTCGTCTTTTTTCGTCAACAATAATGCATGTTAATTTAGTCTTAGTCAGCGTTTTTGGACAGTGGTGCAGTCTTGACATCGTCTCGTCTTAGTCATGAAAAAAAGGTTGTTGACGAACATATTTCGTCTCGTCTCGTCTGACGAAATTAACACTAGTAGCACTTAGTAACACTTTTTTTTTTTTTCAACATTTTTTTCTGCCCACCAGTTCAGTGTCCGTCTGCTCGGCATCCATCTTCACCCGTTCCGCGCTGCACACGTGCCACTGCCTAAACTGAAACTCACTGGTCTTTTTTTTATTCGCGGATAGCGATGTAGTGTATGAAATAGGCAAACAGCTTTCAGAGAGAATGGGTTGTCATGTCCAAACATGCATTTATTTATTATTTATTTATTTCATAAAATCGCAGCATTTTGCGTCATATAATCGCACAGGCTTGATATCGCGATCGCGATATGATTAATCGTGCAGTACAAGCACACACCAACCTTTCCGTTTTATGTATTCACCGGGACTGCATTTTTTGTGTTCCTCAGCATATATGCAGCTGCCCCTGTCTCCATCGCTACAGTAAAATCCGTCCAGCGGCTCACAAACTGTATCTGAAGTCTGTGTACAGGCAGTTTTTACTCTTAATCCCTGTCCTGTAAAAAAAAAAAAAAGATAAACACCATACAGAATAAATCCAGTACTCTTAATCAATACTAAAATACAAACTGCACATAAAATTTGACGTAAAACATTGATTTGTTACATTTACCAGTATCACATTCCATACAGCTAATGCAGCTTGGAAGGCCATTGGGTTCATCCATGTAAGTCAAGTCAGCACACAGTATACAGATTGTACTGGTGAATTTAGTGCAATTTCTAAAAACACGATGTCCTAAAAATTTAATAAAGATGAGCTGTAAAATCAGTTACTTTTATGGGGGCTCAGTTGCATTTATTTGTTTAAATATATGGTACATTTGTAGCTGCCCCTAAATACAGTATATTTATATCAAATATAAATCTCATTACCAGGTGGACACATGGGGCAGCATTCTCCTTTTAGCTCATATTCAACTAATGCACAAGCACAAACACACAGTTCAATGTTCAAGAAGAAAACAGTAGTAATAATAAAAGTATGTTTCAAACTGGAAATCATTGTGAAAGTGTTGATGAGACGTCTCAAACAGAAGTCATGAACATGAACCCCACACTTGATTTTGCTTAGTGTTTTGGTCAGGTCTTTTTCCAGTCAAGTCTATTTCTTATTGAAGGCAGATTCTGGATTATTTAGAAATTTCAGTTCTGCAGAGATCTGTTGATGCTGCATAAGGATCATTTTACAGCTGCTTTACACTTTCTGTATTTTTGTCGAGCATTCAGATTTATTGGAGAAGAATCTGAAAAAGAAAAGCAGAAATTTCAGGATATAGAAAAGAATTGTCATGTAAAAAGCACTGTATTCAATATCCAGCAAATAATACAGTTCATGTATGAACAATTGGTTTGAAGAAAAAATGAAACAGTTTTACTTTCACTTGAACAAAATGTGACAAAGTAGAAAAAATATAAAATTAAAAGTATTTAATTTTGCTTTAAAGTTTCACCTGAGTCCTGTTTGCACTCCTGGACTCAGTGACCTTCACACACATAAGCACTCTCACTACTCACTACTATCTCACTACTATCTTCACAAAGTATTCATTCAGCTCAGACTTTTTAGCTGCCATACTAAGCCTTATATTTATTACTTTTGAATATTGTTTGCCTTGATCTTGGATAAAAAAGAAAAGCAAACAAATAAACCAACAAAAACCTTTGACCTTTGTATTCTGTAGGCTTTTCTAATAATATTAATAATAATATTAATAATAATAATATTATAAAGCATTTTAAGTCTTCAAAACTAACTTCAAAACTAAACATTGTTCATGTTTAACTACTTGTTTTGACTACAGTATTTACCATTCACCTCTATCATAGCATGTCTTTTATAGTGTTATTTAAAGTAATTTAAGAGGAAAGGATATGCAGACACAAAAACATGCATGTCAGCTGATACTGAAAAACAAAGTAAGTTCTAAAAACAGCAGTTTATAATAGTTCTTTGTGATTTCTCTTTTCCATCAGCACATTCATCATTCCTAGCTGCACTGGCTAGTGAAATGTATTATGTATTAAATATTTTTATTACTTTAAATGTGCATTGAGTTATTTTTATATTTAATATAATAGTGAAAATAATGCTTTGTGCCTTTTATGTTTTGTAATATAGAGGCAATATTTGTGATTAAATTAGTTTTAGGGCTGAAACAATTCCTCACGTCACGTTCTTGTGCAATTATTTTGTGTGTGTGTGTGTGTGTGTGTGTGTGTGTGTGTGTGTGTGTGTGTGTGTGTGTGTGTGTGTGTGTGTGTGTGTGTGTGTGTGTGTGTGTGTATGTGTGACAACACGCTTACGTTCTGAGCATGTTGATATGCTTACCTTTCTTCATTGCAATCACATGCTTCATGTTTTTGCCACTTAAATACCACAAAGCATTCCAAGAAGACAGTAAAGGTTTATGTTATGCCTGAGCTGTAGATTTTAAATCTTTTAGTTCTGAAAGTTAAGTTGCATGACTTGAAGGCAGTATCTTTGTTTGTTTATTTATTTATTTATTTATTTATTTATTTACTTACTTACTTACTTACTTACTTACTTACTTTATTTTTTATGTATGCCTTAGTTTTGATACTTTAAAAAAGTAATTTGTAATTTGAAAGCAATTTTTTTGTGGTTTTTTTTTTTTTTGCATCTCAGAAAAGAGTTCATTTAAAACCCAGAATGTTTGGCACTTAAACGTACTTAATTCTTCTCAGTCAACTTTGTCATTGTTCACAGTAAAAGTACAGACAGAGAAACAATGGGTAATATCTAAATGTTTATTTTTGATAGAAAATATTGTTGTATGCATTGCATACTCATTGCATAACTACCTCGGGTCAACAAAAACATGCACGTCAGCTGTCAGCTTTCTAGTGAAATGTTTTATAAAGTATTAAATAATTTTATTACTTAAAATGTACATTGACTTATTTTTATATTTAATACAATAATGAAAATAATAGTTTGTGCCTTTCACGGTTTGTAATTTAGAGGCAATATTTGTCATTAAGTGAGTTTTAATAATGTTTTAAAGATTTTGCCAAAGAGTTTTATCTGCTATTTACCTGTCATCATACAGTATTATATAAACAAGTCATGTTATTGTAATCTTTAAACACAAATACACTGTCAGTTACTAGTAAATTAGGTTCTTACAGTTTTGTCGTCTCCTGGAGAAATTAATGAAGAAAAGCTGCAACTGACGCCGTGTTTCTTGTAGTTTGTTTTTAGTTTGTCGTTTCGTAACATAAAGTCCGTCTGTTGAGCATTGAGTGTCTTGCGCTTTCTGTTACCTAAACATTAACGACGCCTCCCTCAATAACGTAATATTTAAGAAGCTCCCAGTTGACAATGCATTTGGCTTTCGGGACTGCTCATTTTTAACACCTAAAATACTTTAGGTGATTTCGGGCAAAATATTTTTACTTAACGAGTCTACAAGAACTTTTTTCCAAAATACATTTAATTTCTAACACTTCTTTTATTATTAATCTTGCATGTAGATCATACTGTATTTTTTGCAACACAATAGAAGGGCTCAGGTTTTTTTAGTTTGCTTGTTTTTTGCCTTTTTTGGACAGACTATTAGTACGAAGTTGTTCATGGGCTTCCGGATCTTGCCTTGATCGTCACAGTTCCTCACAGCTTCGTATAGCAAAAATGGCAATGTGTTTGAGTGGCTGTCAACTTTTTTTCTTTGTAAGTTAACAATTAAAAATGAATATAAACCTGTGATGTACCATGCAACTGCCAGCTGGACCTATTATCAGGGCTGCTATAGAAACTTACACAACACCTTTGAAATCGTACTACAGCAGGATTGTGGTGTATAACTAAAAAAACACAAGAAAATGATAGATTACAAGATTAACTGAAACAAATGATAGATTACAAGATTAACTAAATGCCAGAACAGACTTTATTCTTCAGACTTTATCCACTTCAACTTTATTACATATTTACTGACATTCAACTGTTGATGCTTTTGTATAATAATGTAAAACGTAAGACCAAAAATAGCTATTTTGTGAAGTTTAAAAGTGCAAGTGCAAATACATTTTCAGTATAACAGGCAGTATTAGTGTCTAGTGTGCAAGAGTGGCAAGACAAAATGCTTTATAGACTGGGAAAGGAACCAAGTTTCAGTTGGTGGAATTCATCCACCTTTAGTCAGCACATCGGGTTAAGCTGATTTGCTAATGAGACTTCACATTGCTGACACGTTCACTTAGTTCTCAGCTCATCCCTTAAAAACAGCTTTCTTGCAGGAAAATCTGCAATGTTAAATGGTCATCTTGCAATTCTATATTTATAAGACTGAAACTGTAAAGTAAAAAACAAACAAACAAAAAAAAAAAAACAGAAATACAGAGTCACCAGAGATGTAAAAGGAAACACCAAGTAATTAAAATAATTACTCTTTACACCTTTGGTGAGTATAAAAACATCTCAAAATGCTGAAAATGTTAAACATTGAGGTGGATGGTCTACTACTGCAGAAGACCACATTGGGTTCCACTCCTGACTGCCAAGTTTATTTTTAAGTTTATTTTTTCCTAATATTCAAATGTCCAATTTATGTGATGAGCTCATGATGGGCTCAGCTTCCTGTAACTCAGAGCCCGTCTCCAAATCGACACATCGCAGGGTGTCCTCCTCTCTTAGACTTTTTGGCTACTAAAGACTGTTTTAGTTAAACTTAACTGATAACTCTATAATTACTACAAAAAACACTGAGAAAACTCCTCAGACCTGGATGAGAATGAGCAAACTTCTTTATTGTGGTCAATCAGCTAACAATCTTCTAAGAGAAATTGCCAAGTTGAAAGTAACAAATGAAAATCCCAAGAAGAGCATGTCATGTGAAAATCAATCAAAAACAACAAAAACTCTCACGACGTTCTTGCAAAAATAAAAAACACACACGCACACACACACCACACACATGCGCACGCACACATACGCACACACACACACACACACACACACACACACACACACACAGGCACACACAGGCGCGCACACACACCACACACGCTCACACACCACACACGCACGTGGGGCTGCCTCCTTCATCTGGCCAGAAGAATTTGACACACACACCTTCACCCGCGAGCCCCAGATATCTTCTCAATATATACCCTGGCGCTCCTAGCCTCCTCTATGGTTCCCAGTATTTCTTGGAGTCCCACGGTGCCATATCACCTTATTTACCGGAACCTATGTTTTCTAAATACACTGAAGTAATTTCCCCTTATTTCCCATCACCCTTTTCCCAATGCCCATTTATGGATTTTCCTCCCCTTAGTTCTCAGGACCTAGGTCTTTGAACCAATGTCTTTTGGGGGCAATCGTGGCCTAATGGTTAGAGAGTCTGACTCGTAACCCGAAGGTTGTGGGTTCGAGTCTCGGGCCGGCCACGACTGAGGTGCCCTTGAGCAAGGCACCGAACCCCCCAACTGCTCCCCATTTCCTCATTTCATTTCTTGCTATGATAAAAGTTCTTGATTATATTGGTTATGTTGTATTACTGTTTTTGCTAAGCCCTTGCTGTTATAATGTTGCTTTGTATTTTGATTTTCACTTCCTCACACATTGTTGATCAGAGAGCTCAGACTGACTAGGCCTGACAGCCCCGAATCTGGTTACTTTTACTAAGTTTATGATTACAATAAACATCTTTAGCCTACAACATCGCCTACATATGTCTTATGACACCAATTGTAATATTTTGCAAGGCCTAATACTTTACTTTGGTTATAGTATTGTAAGGAATAATACTTTAATTATTTCTACTAAGATTTTTCACAACAACTGTCACCTGAAGGTGTTCAATGTTTTGTGTGTTTTGAAATCCTTTTCTGCTCACTATAGTTTTTATAAAAGTAAAGTTACTATATCTTTCTTGTTGGCACAAATCTGATTTTTTTCCTCTGAGCTCTCTCTTCAACAAGGCATTTCCACCAACAGAACTGTCAATCACTATATGTTTTTAAATTATAGATACTGCTGTTCTTGAAAATCCCAGGAAATCAGCAGTTTCTTATACAGTATACTCACACCAGTCTGTCTAGCATCACGAATCATGTTATTGTCAAAATAAATGAGATCACATTCTGATTGTTCGTGGGAACACTACATGAACATGCTGGTCCTTGTCTGAATGAATGTATGCACTGAATTGCTGCCACATCATTGATTAGATAAGTTTTGTTTTGCATATGAGCAGGTCTATCTGAGACTTTTCCATTTCAGGATCTTGCCTTGACCTTCACAGTTCCTCTTAACAGCCATGTATGACATGCAGTGACATTTAGGACAGTGGAAATTGCAAACCAGTGTCATATAGCTTCATTTTCAGGTCCTCAGTTAACATTGTTGCGTATCACATGATTTGAAGAGTCAGACAATGTACCTACAATTCCTTATGACAATTGTTACCCTGCCTGATGTCTCCTAATGATTCAATTTGGGCATAACATTTTAAGTTCTAAGACTTTATATTAAAGGTGTTAAAATTTTTGGCTATTTTTTGCTATTGGCTATTTTCCAGTTGGTTATTTCTTTTTCTTCTTCTTTTTAATATATTTGTAGAGGATGAGTTTTCTTTTTGATCAAAAATCAACAGAATTTGGTGTGTTCATAATTTACAATCAATTATAAAAGCAATTATCTGTTGTTTCTACACCTGTCTATATTTTCTGTCTCACTTTTAGTTATTTGACACAAAATGCAGCTTGGAATGTTGAAGAGAATCCACAAAGTCTGTCCTGAAGACTGTCCTGTGGTGGAAACCTCAACAAAGTACTGACACCTGACACTTCTTCCATAAGGGTTTCAGTTTACACAAAGCGGCTTTCATTTATTGTAATTGAACTCTTGTGCTTTTACATTCTGTCTGGGCCAAATCTACATGTTCAGAATGAGCTCAGATCTCATGAGGTGGTGAGACCAGTCTAGATGTAGTTTTGTTTGTTGAAAGCAAAACAGACTCACAATGCAAAACAGACTCATAATGCCTCTTTGTTTTTCCCCTGCACTGCAAATACAAAATATGCCATTGTGAAGTTTTACAACTCATAAAAAAGAAAATGAAATACAAAGAAAATAATATACTGAAACATGCACTTTAAGATCAGTGAAAACAGTCAGGCGCCAAATTCATGAAGAATATGAGCCATTCTAGTTATTTGCTACAGTCCAAAGTTGTTAGTGTAAATAGGAATTAGTCTGAATTTCAGGGTTCAAAGTGGTCTCAGATTAATGTCATTTCTTATGACTATGGGAACACACAATAGATGATAATATTTTTGAACAATTCTTTCACATGCAGTTTATAGTCTTTAAAACAAACAAATAAATAATTTAGTTAATTAGTTAAAATTTAATTTGACCTTAATGTTTTACCTTAATGATACATTTACTATGTATATCATGTGACATTTTGAGATCAAGGGAATTGTTTTTTATAAAGCAATATGTTTTTGTGTCAGTATTTCTACAACAAATGTAACAGTGAAAACAACGAAATCCTTGAGTTTGTTTACATTTATTTAATATTTTGTGACACCTGCCCTAGAGAGAAAACCACCACTGTTTAATTTCCTATAACATCTAACAAGTGTCATTTGAAGAGGAATCTTGGTGCATTATATTCTGATGTGAAAGTCCTTAAAATCACCAACCAGCAAAACAGCCCCAATGCATCACTGATCCACCTCCATATTTTACAGTGGAATATCAGGTGTTTTTTCCTTGTGTGGTTAAACATGCTATTTTGGTCTTATCTGACCACAAAGTACTGTATTTATATACAGAGGCTATATTTATACAGTATACAGAGGCTGTGTATATGTGTGTTTGTGTGTGTGTGTGTGTGTGTGTGTGTGTGTGTGTGTGTGTGTATATATACTGCAATGTGAAATATTACCAGGAAGGTCTTGAATACTTAAAAAATGCTCATTGTTCCAGTTTCTGGCAAATTTTCCAACTGTTTTAGACACTGTTTTTTCATGACTGTAATTATGCTAAATTAGCT
Organism: Tachysurus fulvidraco; assembly: GCF_022655615.1. Classification (NCBI taxonomy): domain Eukaryota; kingdom Metazoa; phylum Chordata; class Actinopteri; order Siluriformes; family Bagridae; genus Tachysurus; species Tachysurus fulvidraco. The sequence goes on from NC_062531.1 coordinate 7,193,765, forward strand.
TTTTAACCAACAGACTCATTTGTTGAAACTTTACTGTTTTTCCCAATAGACACACACACTGCATTTAATTTAATACAACAATCTATCTGACAATAAGCTATCAGTACCACAGGACATTTCTGTATCTGTACAGTCTGTTGCACCTTACATGTTACATATATATTACATGTATATAATACTTATACTTATATATATTATTTATTTTTATACTTATACATACATACATACATACATATATAATTCATACTGTATATAATGGGTAGTGCATTGTAAATATGTCTAGTAGTACACTGTGTGTACTGACTATGTATGAGCACATTGCATCTTTTCCACATTTTCCGCATTTGCACATTTGAACTGGTACTAAGCATTTTGTACTTTTTAACCTGTTTGTAAATTGTTCTAATTTCTGTTTCTTAACTACTGTATGTAAATGGTTGTGCAATTTCAGTTGCTCGCTCCCAAGAATTTCACTCACCATGGCACATGTGCTGTGGTGATGTGACAATAAAGGTGACTTGACTTGACTAGAAATGGATGATGAGGTGATTTTACATATATGTGATGTGCAGCCTGATATTCACCTCCAGGGAAATTGGTTTATGGTTAAATAGTTATTTCCTGGAGACTGAGAATAAAATGTTTACATTAGCTTGCATTCATTCAAAACATTCCTCTGGAAAGTCAATCATTTTGGCTATAGTCACTATTACTTGTTTAATATTTATTTAGCAATTATCTCTTTTTGAATAACTTCATGTGAAATTTTGATAGCAAGCAGAATTTCAAAGCACTATTTTTTCCTGTTTTCTCCAGCAGCCTACTGTATGTCCTAGAGTTAAGTACAATATAAAATTTTGTCTCTGTGAAATCCCTCAAGTCAAGAGTTCAGCCATTCACCAAGTCCATTCCAGTCAAGAGTTCAGGCCATTCACCAAGTCCATTCCAGTCCCTAAAAGAAGGGTTTGGCATTGCATTTTTCTTCCTTTATTATGACTCCGATATCTAGATCCCAGTGAGGACAGCGAGTTCACATCGTGTCCTGATCTTCTGTTCTGTAAGTTCTAATAATGAAAATTATATTTAGTTCTTGCTATAAAATAGTAGTCAGCATCTCTCTTTAAAACACATTATAAAATACAGAATTATTTAAAGAACCAAACGATTAATAAAAAACTAAAAATTTAATTTTACATTTAAACATACAGGGAATATATTTTTACATTTCTAATAAAAAAGACTTCCTAGCATGACTCTTACCTCTTTTATTATAGAGACACTGTCTATGGAGTGAGTGTTTTCTTGGATGGGAAAAACAAAATTAAAATCAGTTTTCTATACATAAATGAGAAAATTTACATATGTTCATATATTAACATACATTTATAAACAGAGAAAATATTTAATAATCTTTATTCTAGAATTAATCTTCTTGCATAACTGGTTCATTATATTTGCATTAACATTAGCATGAACATTTACACTTACAAGTTCAGTTTTTGTACCTTGTTCCTTCTCAGCATTCCGATCTGTTTTAAAAGGACAGTTTTTAGAAAAATAGTTTTTAATCCGCATTTTCTTATAATTTAATCTATTTTGTAAGATAACTTTGAAACACAAACCTGAACATCGGCTAACCTTATGTATACTTTTGAGGACTACTACAACAGCCACAACTATGAAAACTATGATTCCAACTATGATTCCAACCACTTGAATTAGATTGATTTTATTTCCACACTCAACATCAGATATCGTTGTTCCTGGTTTAATTTCTTCAAGTCCTAAATCTTCACACCTGTCAAAAAGAATCCAGATATCATTATTCATCATTATTCAACAGGTTTCTAGTCTATATTCTGTGGTATGCATTTTGTCAATACATTGCATACATTCTGTGGTATCAGAAGTTTAATCAAGTAAATACTCACTTTGTATGTAGTTTGCACATTTCAACTGAGCCATCAGAGTAGGTACCATTTTTACATTCAGCACATTCGGCATCATCACGTGCTGTTCCTGTAAAGAAATGAAATCTGAAGAGAAACAGTACAAAATCCTTTTTGCAACATTTGCAGCCTAGTACTTAGTTCCATTGTGTGGGAATGATTACAGTACATAGCAGATATATTGTACCAACCTTTCTGCTTTATATATTGTCCAGGTCTACATTGTGTGTGTTCCACAGCCTGTGTACAACTACCCTTCTCATAATTAGTACAGTACAATCCCTCAAGTGGCTCACAAACTGTATCTGAAATTCTTGTGCAGGCTGTTTTTACTTGTATGCCTTGCCCTGTACAGGTACAGTTAACACACAGATCACTGCATGGAACATTTTGATGACTTAATATTTTTTATTATATTGAAAGCACATAGTAATAAACATTGTCTAATGTGTCTAAAGGACAAACTTACCTGTATCACACACTGCACAGCTAAAGCATTGTAGAAGACCATTTGGCTCAGAAGTGAAAGAGTCAACACACGGCACACAAGTTGTGCTGACAAATTCTGTGCAATGCCTATAAACATGGCTTCCTGAAAGATATGAAAGTTGATGCTTTATTAAATCTTTAACTTAGTCCAGCTATAAGATTATTAACAAATCCTGACTAAATGATTCATTGTGGAAACTCATCTGACACCTACTGTTTTAAGTAGGACATCATAATGTCTCGTTTGGGTAAAACCTCTAACCCTGTTTTATCCATATACAAACTTCCTACCTCCGTTTACAAATATGAACTGACATGGTTAAATAACCTTTTCAGCAGAACCACTGGGCTCAAATTGTACAGTTTAACTCACAGTGCACATATAAGCCCTTAATATGAAATTAAGGTGGACATGTTGACTGGAAGTTTAGATTTGTATTATTACAGTCACACATTGTACATAATGTTGGCTACTTGTGGACCACACTCACATACCAATAGAATCAGTGTGAATCCCATGTGTGGAGGTCTTTATTCCCTGACAATTATACTCCCATTTACAAATTCTTCTCTTCAATAGATTTTATTTTCATTATTGCCCTAATGGCAATACCATATCATGAATTGTGTAACTGGTTCACCACAGATTTTAGGTAAATGGCACTTGCCCAAATGGCATACACATCAATGTCTGGTACCAAGGTTCTCCAGCAGGACATTGACCAGAGCATCAAGCTGCAGAAGAATGGGACATATCAGACCAGACAACCATCTTACATTGCTCCAAGGTCCACTGATTGTAGGCGCCTTTGAAAGTGGACAGTTATTAGAACTCTTGACAGCAGTACACAGCAGTGTGCGCTGCACACATTCATTCCAAAACCATGATTAAATATTTTAGTGACTTGTGCCACAGATGCCTTTCTCTCACACAACACCCTGCTGATGGTTTGAGGTTTCTCCCTCCTTGGACCATTGTCGGTATGTAGTCACCACTGCTTACAAGGAACACCGAACAATGTTTTGGAGATGCTGTACTGAAACAGTTGTCTGCCTATAACAAATTAGCCCTTGCCAAATTCAATTATTATTTCATGCCTGCTCATTTCTCTGCATCCATCACAATGACTAGAAGACAAGCACCACGTTATTGCTTATCATTTAATGCATCCCATTACACTATATATAGTATCCTGTTCACTGAGCATTATTCATTCCTGTCAAAGTTTTTAAATAATTTTTGTTTAACTTTATGAAAATAAATTAGATATTCTAATTTTCACAGGAAGTATTGTAAAATGAAATGAATGTGTATGTGAAGTTATGAAATGATGTTTGAATGTCTCTCATATAGAAACATTTGGCCTGAAATGTAGCATACCTGTATATTATGCACATTTGACTTACCAGGTGCACACATGGGGCAACATTCTTTATTTATCTCATACTCTGCTCGAGCACAAGCACAAAAACATAGGTCAATGTTCAGGAGGAAAATAGCAGCAAAAATAAATATATGCTCCAAACTAAACACCATCTTTAAAGTGCTGGGTTTTTCTTGGAAAAAAAAATCCAAAAATGTTTCCTCTCCACACTTCATAAGTGCTTCTCACTGCTTGTCTCAATTCATCTGCTTGCACATACAGCAAAGTTCTATCCCACTGAAGCCAGTCCTCTTCTGGGAATTCTGCTCCAAAACGTCATAACTTGTCATATCCAGTATTAAACAGAATCGCTGAATTAAAAGGTTCTGGGTCCATGTTATGCTCTTCCATTTGTGGACAAAGCTGAAAAGAAGGCACAATACATGATGAATCCATCAGGATATTAATAGCTACATACACAAAACTCATCTTCTGGGAAACAAATGACTGAACAGCTAAATGGAACATTAGTGTATCACATTTTCCGTTACAATATTGTATAAACAGACTAAAACCTTAAGGAACAACACAAATGTATGCAAATAAATAGAACATTCTCTAGTATATAATTTAATGGAGCTGAAAATAGAGATTTATGAACATTAACATTCATTCAGGGGCTGACATACAGTAAACCATGCAATCACAACAGCTTTCACTGGCCTAGTACACTCACTGTGAACACAAGCACAACCCCTTATTTATTTGACCAGCCAATCATGTCAAAAACCGCTAATCTCCTAAGGTTTCAATACTTAACAGTGTGTAGAGTTTACACAGAATGATGCAAAAAAAAAAAAACAATAAAAATTTAAGAAACATCCTTTTTGCCTCATGATATTTAATGCTGTTACCAGAAGATTGGCTGATTAAACAATTAATTAATTAATAATATCCCGTATGAGGGATTTTTCAATTCAGTACATCTTAGGTTCTCTGCCTCAGAGGAACTAATCTTCAGGCTAATTTTGGAATTTCTCAAAGAGTACAAGAGAAAGAGAAAGTAAGCGTATAGAACATATATTAACTGACCCATTGAAAATGAAAGTAAATGTCTAATTTGGTCAAGCTTCACAAGAATCAAATCAAACAAAATATTTTTTCTTCATTATCTTCATTTTAAACATCCCAACATTTAATAACTGTAAAGGTTATGATGTGAGGAATAAAACCTGACAGAGGGAGACATTAGAAGGAAACAATCAATATCAGGGTAGAGAAATGACATTGTCACACTGAACTTGATTATTATCCTCTACACAGGGGTATCATACTCTGGCCCTTGTAATTATATCTGGTCCGAGAGATCATATCAAATTGTATTACAGCTGGCTAGCCGCATGCTCCGCTAATACTACAAATCCCAGAATGCCTTGCCACTGTATTGACGCGTAGTCACGAACAGCAAGCGCCCCTCATTCTCTGTTGACATTCGTTAACAACCATGTTACAGTCACATCGGGCAAGTTAATTCCGCCTCCACAAAAATGGCAAAACGAAAGATGGACAATAGGAGCTTTCAAGACAGCTGGGAGGCAGATTATCTGTTCACGAATATAAAGGACAGACCTGTCTTTTATGCTAAAGGAGCTAACTGTAACGAAAGAACAGAACATAAGAAGACACTATGAAACGAAACATTATGAGAAGTATAAGGACCTGGACGTAAAGCAGAAGCTCCAGAAGGCGGAGGAGATGAAAAAAAGTCTGGTTTCCCGGCAGACTATGTTCATGAAAGCAAAATCAAAAAGTGAAGCTGCTTCACTGTTCATCAAAAAATGAACACCACTGATGTGTCTTTTAGTTCGAATTTAATTTCTTATGTGTTTGTAATATCAAGCTCTGGTTGTTCCAAATCCTGTTTAAGCAAAACTAAAGTTTGTTTCCATGTGAAAAAGGTTGAACATTACATATCAGTTGCAGTTAATTTTTCAAAAATATTCAGTTTGGCCCGTGACTTTATCTCAGTTTTATATTTTGGCCCACTGTGAATTTGAGTTTGACAGCCCGATCTAACAGCTGATACCACTTTCATGAGTCACACGCAGTCACAGACACTCCATAAATCAAGACATGACGTGTCACTGGAAAACACACACACACACACACACACACACACACACACACACACACACACACACACACACACACACACACACACACACACACAAAATAGATTCTTACTTCGTCGTGACATCTGTGCAAATCCTCTGCTTCCGTTGCGGCATACTGAGGAATCAGTGGATTGAGCAGTAAACATGTCTCTCTGAGTAAAATTCAGATATTCATGTCTAGTTTCTATTTCTGTATAAATAATACAACAGCGCTTCCATGAACGCCACCTCCTGGTTTCCCCCTTCTTTCAGAGCGATGGTTGGTGTGTGTTTAAAGGCGTGGTTTGTTGTCTGACAAGAAGTTTAAAAAAAAAAAAAAAAAAAACCACCTAAAAGCCAGCAGTCATGTGAAATAACATCTGATTATGTCTTGTGACAAATCAGCCATTGTGTACAATATTATAAGGAGGATTACATGCAGCATTTAGTTATAAGTTGACATGAAAAAGCCAAAACAATCCTGTCCGCCTGCCTTTTAAGTCAAAGTGTAAAATGTTCATCAACTCATTCAGGCACAGAGACAAGTTCTGTCAAATACCTGACAAGCCCTTTTTCTATTTAAAACATTCCAGTCTGACTTGATTGTTGTCATAAACTGAAAACTCATCATGGGTCAAGTTGAAGAATGTCCAAACAGAAAGTACAGAACCAAAAGCAAAAGTCCAAAAATCCCCTTAAATTTGAGAGCAGACGCTAAAACACAACACAATGTACTCTCAAATGACAGAAAGAGAAGAGAAGAGAAGAGAAAAGAAGAGAAGAGGAGACTTTCATTCTTTCTGTTTTATATTTATATTTTATATATTTGCAGCAGAGATTAAGTTACATTACTTTGGATCCTAGCAACTGACGCGTCCTAAAAATGACCCTGACAACATTAAACATGGTTCAGTTCATAAAGCTGAAGATTACTAGCATTGTTCTTTAATGTAAAAGTGTGTTAAATAAGTAAGAAATGACCAGCACCAATAGAGATGGCACCAAAATCCCAATGATGAGACCCAGATGAGACGGTTTTCCCTGTGTGATTGTTATCTGCTCCAAAGACTTGTATCTGTAAAGGAGAGTAATAGCATTATTATTATTGATATTATTTTTATATACTCACTTTGTATGTGGTTTGCAGTGCATAAATGAACCATCTGAATATGTCTTCTCTGAGCAATCCTTACACACTATATCCAATAAAGCTGTTCCTGTAAAGAATTGTTAAAGAACTAAAGATATAAAGAACTGTTTGACTAAATACAGAGGAATTTGAATGAAACATTACAAATAATGTTAAAATGCTAACATCATAGTAGTTTTTTAAACTACAGGATTAAATATGTCGTAACTCAGAGCCGGTCTCCAAGTCGACACATCGCAGGGTGATCTCCACACTTAGACTTTTTGGTTACTAAAGACTGTTTTAGTTAGACTTAACTGTTAACTCTATAATTACTACAAAAATACTGAGAAAACTCCTCAGACCTGGATGAGAATGAGCAAACATCTTTATTGTGGTCAATCAGCCAACAATATTTTTAGAGAAATTGCCAAATTGAAAGTAACAAATGAAAACCCCCAAAAAGAGCATGTCATGCAAAAATCAATCAAGAAAAACAAGAACTCTCGTGACGTTCTTGCAAAAATAAAAAAAAAACACACACAGACACCACACACGCCCATACACATCACACACGCACACACACACCACACGTACACACACACGTACACACGTACACACGTACACACGTACACACACACACACAAACACGCGCGCGCGGGGCTGCCTCCTTTATCTGGCCAGAAGAATTTGACACCCATTTATGGATTTTCCTCCCCTTATTTTTCATGACCTCAGACTAAACACCTGGGCCTTCTTTAGTCTGCACAACAAGTTATGAGCTAAGGTCTGGGCACCACATGCCCATTTATGGATTTTCCTCCCCTTATTTCTCAGGGCCTAGGTCTGTGAACCAATGTCTTTTTCATTCTACATAACAAGTTATCACTATGAGCTAAGGCCTGGGAACCATGGTATTTTCCATTCTACATAACAAGTTTGTATTTGTTATTACAAATGTGCTCAGACTGACTAGGCCTGACAGCCCCGAATCTGGTTACAATAAACATCTTTGGCCTACAACATCGCCTACATATGTCATATGACAGCAATTGTAATATTTTGCAAGGCCTAATACTTTACTTTGGTTATAGCATTGTAAGGAATAATATTTTAATTATTTCTACTAAGATTTTTTACAACAATGCGCACATCTTTACCTGCATCACACACAGCACATTGGAGACATGCCATCAGGACGTTCGGGACATCAGTTTGGTTGATACAGTGCACGATTTACACTGCGTGCCTAACTGACTGTTGCAATGTTTTAACACATGTTGACCTGGACAATAAAATTTTATTCTTAAGCTTATCTAATGCACATTATCTCCCTGTAGTCAATATATGTAGTCCCTGTATACAATAATGGCATTGACAAACAGCCTTGTTTGGCATTCTGAAGACACCCAATGATAACAGCAGAAGGTTGTGACTGATTAAATACTGACTTTGTTCCTTTAAGACAAAAGGACCTTGTTACAGAAAGATGTCCTACATGACAAAACTACATTTACTATATTTGCAGTAAGGTAGCATACCAGGAGCACACATTGGACAGCAGTCTCCATCAATTTCATACTCAGCAGTGTGGCATGCTTTGCAGCACATAACAATAACAAGATTCAGTAAAGTTAAACACATGTAGTCACATAATCGCACGGTGGGCTTCATGTTCAGCAAACTCAAACCCATTAATGTAAACATTGTGGGAAACCTGAAAAAGACAAAAAATAAAATGCAATATGTGTATCTGATTTATTGATAATGACATGTTAGCCCTGATTTTCAGGTGATCATCACACAGGTAATAAAAAACTGACACTAACAAGTTAATATTGACTCTCTGAAAACTTACATATCAAAGCTATATCTCATAAAAAATTACCACAGAAATAATTTTTTTTAATCTGTAATTTAATGATTTATAATGTTAAGCAGAATTGTGAGAGCAAGGAAAATGGAAGACTCTTGTTTAATATGAAGGGGTTGGAAGAGGTGACCACAAAACAGAAGTAAAAATTCTGTGACTTTAGCATGTCACAGTGGATTAAGTGAACATAAAATACAAGTGAACAATAAATAAGTGTGACAGAAGTCACACACATGAAGGTAATATTATTGCATTTTAATCACCAACAGACAGAGAGAGCAGAGAGAGAGCATATTTGTTTAGATGCCACAAAATTTACATCTACAGAAATTGGCAGATGTCATTATCCTAAGGGATTTACAGTATACAACTAAGCAGAGGAGAGGTAAGGACATCACATATAGACTTAGCAGTGGCAGCTTGTTGGGGCTGGTATTTAAATTTTTAACCTGTAGTACAACATCTTTACCATTAAGCTACCATTTCCCTAGTACTGCAAGTAATTGTCTCAGTTATGTTTCAAAATGTTTTACCATTAAAGAGATAGACATTAAAGTTTGAATTTAATATGTTAATGATCAAAATGTAATTAATTTGATTAATGTTAATTTAGTAAGTGTGAATAATCTCGTAATTATAAACAAACAAACAAACAAACAAACATTCATTCATTCATCTTCTACCGCTTATCCGAACTTCTCATGCATCTCAGGCATCATCGGGCATCGAGGCAGGATACACCCTGGACGGAGTGCCAACCCATCACAGGGCACACACACACACACTCTCATTCACTCACACACACACACACACACACACACACACACAAACACAAACTACGGACAATTTTCCAGAGATGCCAATCAACCTACCATGCATGTATTTGGACCGGGGGAGGAAACCGGAGTACCCGGAGGAAACCCCCGAGGTACGGGGAGAACATGCAAACTCCACACACACAAGGCGGAGGCGGGAATCGAACCCCCGACCCTGGAGGTGTGAGGCGAACGTGCTAACCACTAAGCCACCGTGCCCCCCAACAAACAAACAAACAAACAAACAAACAAACAAACAAACGATTCTATTTTCACAGTTCCATAAAAATAATAATTCCTCAGAACAAAGTACATCTAACTTCTAAAAATCTACATTTTCCAACAAACTGCAAACAATTATTTCTAAAATCAGGGGCACCACTAGCAATTTTGGGCCCTATGAAAAAAAATGAGTACCACACCCATTTTGCACCAAACATACAAGCCAGCCTAGCTATCCAAATTTTTTGTCTACAATTTAATAATACTGACCTATAAATTTTGCTATTGCTTTTGATCACTAGATATCAGTATTTAGTAAGAGATTTAGTGAGAGACCTACCATGGCTGTATAGCTAGCAGAGCATTATGAGAAGGTCATTTCTGACCATGAGAGAAAAGAACACATGGGATGCAAAACAGTGCATCTGTACACTCACTATAAATTAACCAATCCCTTTTCATCTTTACACTGTGTACCAGTCACTGCCTGTCACAGGGTAACGCAGATTTGTTAAAAGTCCATCCTGGCCACTAGGGGGACACATAGGGATATGTCCTGTAGGGGATTAAACAGGAAGTTGAAGAGTACAATGAGAGATCATGTTGGAAGCTGCCGCATGCTCTGTTGTAATGGTCACCTTAACCCTGTTTTAAGAAACTTTATTGTTTCCTGCTCAAAGAGGATTACTTTATGGTGTAGCTTCTGCTCACCTGCTGTGACTATGTGGGATGGTTATCGACAAATATTCTGCTTACTTGACTGCATAGATATCTATACACTAGATGTCGCCTTGGGGTCCTAAAAATGCGTCAAATCCGCCGCCATCTTTATACTGTGATCTTGTACTTTAAATGCATGGACGATGCCGAACTTCTGTGCTGTGTTTGGTTGTTCATACGAAAGAAATCTAAAAACCAGACAGCAAGGGATTACATTACACAAGTGAGAATGTGTTTTATGATATTGAATGTTAGGAAATTATATTTCTGGTTACGTTGGTTTGTTTCAGCCTTTGGTTAACGACCGCAGCTAATCCATGCTAGTTACCCATCAGTTTTTGACAGTTAGGGAAACCGACAATGTTTGTAGATTCCGAAGCTCTTAATAAGGACCTTTTTGCTTAAAGGTGAAAAGACTTTATGTATGTTTTGTAAGATTCCCTTATCTGTCAAACATATATTTTATTAGATTGTCCTGGACTTGACAAAAGCAGAATGCTCTTTTATAAAGTTACTTTACTTAAGGACATATTTAATGACATAAAAAGCTTTTGAATTTTTTTCATCGTATGTTAATTAAAATAAACAATTGTATAATATGACTTGCTGTTTATATTTGTTTAGTTTTTATTTCATTTATATGATATATTTGTGTTTTTGTTTGAATTTTGCCATGAAAATAGCTTTTGATTGCTGACATGGCATTAAATAAAATAATCAGAATATGAATCTGTTTGTAGATTCCCAAGTGATAAACAGAGACGTCAGTCATGGACAAGTTGCCGGGACACTAAACACTTTTTTTTTTAATGGTTAATTCAGCTGACAGTCCTGGAAGGATGTCACCAGTTAGGTTGGCAGTTCAGCCTCATAAAAGTATTGATAAAAGTATTGTGGGAAATTAATAAATAAAACATTGAACAGTCTTTGGCACCTCAACTATCTAACTTTCACATTATGTTCCTCTTAAATTTGTGATTTGCTTCCACCTGCAGATTGCTTTGTGTATCATATTTAATAAACCAATACATTTTAAATGTTTAAATTAACATGTACAGTTGAGGCCAAAATTATTAGCCCCCTTATGAAATTAGACAAAACTCTTGATTTCTCCATGGAAATGACAATTAACAACAAATGTTTTATAGTGTATTTGTTTCCAAAATAACAAAGACAAATTGTCCACTAAGTTTGATTAAGATATTTAATTGAAATAGTGAGTTGAAACAAGAAAGGGCGAAAATGAAACGTCCAAAATTATTAGCCCCCTGGTCATTAATAGTCAATAGTGTACCCTTTCTGAGCCACAACTGACAACAACCTCTTAGAGTAGTTCTTTACTAGGTTGGCACAGGTCTGATGAATGATTTTAGCCCATTCTTTCATTGCAAAGCTCCAGCTGGTCCAAATTGCATGGTTTCCGAGCATGGACATTCACTTTGAGCACTCGCCAGATTCTCAATAGGATTGAGGTCTGGTCTCTGTGCGGACCACTCCAGGACCCTTGCTTTTGGTATCCAACAGGAACTGTTGGACCAATTACGATGTATGCTTTGGATCATTGTCTTGTTGAAAGGCCCAGCGATGACCTAAGGCTAGACTACGAGCAGATTTCTGCATATTATCCCTCAAAATGTCAACATAATTTTCATTTTTGATGATGCCATGCACCCGAACAAGGCTGCCTGTGCCTGAAGCTGCAAAACAGCCCCACAGCATGATGCTCCCACCACCATGTTTAACTGTGGGAACTGTGTTCTGAGGGTTGAAGGCCTCACCCTTTCTTCGCCAAACATAAGCAACATCCATTTGCCCAAACAGTTCCAGTTTAGTCTCATCAGACCAAAGCACAGACTCCCAAAACTCATCTTTACCTTTCATATGTTCACGGGCAAACCTCAGTCTGGCTGTGATGTGCTGCTTTTTGAGTAAAGGGGTTCTTCTGGGACGATGGCCCTGAAGCCCACCACGATGAAGAGCCCTCACAACTGTATTCCTTGAAACATCAACTCCAGAAGAGGCCAGGTCAGCAACAATCATCTTGGCAGGTGTCTGGGGCATCTTGCTGACATCTCTGACTATTTTCCTCTCCAGAGTTCTTGAAATCTTGTGCTTACGACCACACCCAGTTTTGTTTCTTACGGAATTTGTCTCCTTGTACTTGGCAATGATGCAACGTACAGCGGTTTTAGACACTGTGAAACACTTGGAAATGGCAGTATAGCCTTCCCCGTTATCATGAGCCTCCATTAGCTTCTTTCTGAGCTAAAGACTGATTTCCTTTGTCTTCCTGTGTTTGGCATGGTGAGTAAAAGTAGTCTCGCCCAATAATGTGATCAAGTGCCCTGCTCCTTGGAGTCCTTTTATTCTGATTGAATGCCCAGGTGTTGTTAGGAAGCCAATTGACTGCAGAGGTGTATTTTGAAAGCTAATTGATTAATTAAGGTGTGTTTTGAAAGCGAAAATTCACATGGGGCTAATATTTTTGACCACCCCATTTTCACTATATTTGATATAAAGCAATCCTAAAATTGTATTTTATATTCCAAAATGTACCAAAAGCTACTAAATAGCACTGGTGAATGTTTGATTATATCAAGTTTTATCAATGCTGCAAACATTGGAACGATCTTTAGGAAAATGTTCCAAAATTCCTGGGGGGCTAATAATTTTGGCCTCAACTGTATAGTCACACCATTGTAGCAGTGATGCATGCAGTAGGCTATAAGGTAAGTAGTGATTGTTCATTTGAAGATTACTCAAGTGGAAGAATGTAAGTAATAAACTTACACCTACTAGCACTATGCATTATATTGTGAAAAAGTAGATTATCTTAATATCAAAACCTTCAATTTTCTCTGGACTCAATGATAAATACATGTCTGACCTTTGCTACAAACCAAAAAAAACTAGAAATCGCATTTATGACGATTTATGGTGAGTTTATTTCTTTGCCTACATTGACGCTAAAGAGGAGGGGGTCTACAGTACCAAGATGGCGGCTCAATTTGACGCATTCGTTCCAATGTACATACAAGGCGACATCTAGTGTATATATATCTATGACTTGACTGAAGAAACTCTCTCTGGGATTTAGTTGGATTCTATGTCACGGGCCTTAGCATCCAAAAGAGGGATAGAAGTTGGAACATTATCATCCTCCTCGTCAACCTACACATTCTTGTTCATCTTCAGATAAGACTGTTTTTCTGTTTACTGGACTGTTTCTGACTTAATGCCCATTTGCCATATACTCATGCCTATGCTCATGGAAGTCTTTTGGAGTTGTATTTATGTATATATTTGTGTGGTTTGACAAGTTTTAGGATGTGGATATGTTAAACATGTAAATATTTTGAATACAAATGATGCAAGCAACAAAATAAATGATTCCCCCCTTTAATTTCTTATAGCATGAACAGTGCAAAGTAACTGAGACTGTTATAACTACCATTTGCGACCTTACTATATTTCAAGTAGTCTGGAAATGGCTTTCCCTCTGAATCATGGGGCATTTCTCTTTCTTCACTTTGTGCTATTTTACAAACAGTAGCTGCTCTGTCTTTGTCACATAATTGTGTAGGCTATAAACCAAGATCAACTGACAGCAGGTCATGTGGATCAGCATCTAAAGTGTCCATCTTATCCTCACTCTGTCCCTTGTATTTTAAGCTTATCACGCCTTCCTCCTCCTAATCTGTGCTGCTGCCGCTACTAATTCTCTCCTCTGCCTCATCTGCTGTTTTATGATATCTTTGTGTCCTCCCTGACTGACTGACTTAAAGAGGGTCCGGACTCTAGAATATCCAAAAGATAATTAATTCAGAACCTATTCTACATGGACATAGTGTTTACCAAACAAATCTACTGATATGGAATGAGTTTGAATACTTGATTATATTAATAGAAATAATAAAATAATACATATCCTGCAACACCAGCATTTCCAGCAGTGTCCAACATTTCTCATGATCATACTTTGAAAACTAGATTCAACAAAATGTCACTAACAGCTGTATTTTGTGCTTGCCAGCTAGATATGCACATACAGCATACAATGTTAAATTAACCCAAAAACCTTTAGCTTCATACACTGTACATAATTGTGATTCTGCCTATCTAAACCCAGCTATAATACTTTTTGTGATTTACATAAAAACATCCTTAATGTAAAGGAAATTCTGTGAACCTTGATGTACTAACTGTATTAACTGTATTAACTAAGCAAGATCAAGGCACATATCAGAGATTTTTATAAAAATCCTTAAATACATCCATATATCTGATTTTCCACATGTTTTAAGCCGGATGCTTTAGCTGACCCTCTTATTTAATTACTAAGAAATAACCTCTCAGTAAATGGGTTGATTCCCTGTCCGGGAATTGAACACAGAATCCTGCCACTGGACCACCAGGGGGGGTAATTAGAATTGGCAGCTATTCTTTCAAACGTGACCAAGGGTTACTAGATGACTTTTTTCCTTCATTCAATTAACAGTAAGTAATAATTTAAAAACTTTTTGCATATCATTTACAGTTTACAGTGTGGGATGTAGTACTAGCCTAAATTTGCTGACATTAACTAGCCATATTCTTTCTGGTCGGTCGGTTGGTTATAACCACCATATGCACATCCTCCCAGACAACCAGAGGGAACTAATTATATTAATATATAATTAATGTTAAACTTTAATTGTATATATTATTTTATTTATTTTTATACTTATTTTTCTTCTTCTTCTTCTTCTTCTTCTTCTTCTTCTTCTTCTTCTTCTTCTTCTTCTATTTATTTCTTTTCCTCTCTCTTTTGTTTCCATACCTCTGTAAAGCTGCTTTGAGACAATGGGAATTGTTAAAATCGCTATACAAATTGAATTGAATTGAATTGAATAGTTGCTTCCAACCTTGAAGCTTTTTCAACAAGGTGCACAATACTGACATCTTGTGGTCAGAAGGTCGAATGACTGCCTTTGGGCCTCAAAGGTTCCAGCTATTTTTGATTGTTTAATGTAATAAAGCAACCATTTTTTATTCTGAAAACTATAAAGAAAAAATAATAGATTAATGCATCATTATTAATGTACTACATACTATGTATATATAACTCCGTGATTGAATTTATAAACAAATTTATAACTGGGATGAATTACCTTGCACTGTAGCAGTTTTATGACTCTGCTTTGTCAACACTTGTAGCCTTATTCATATACTGTTTTGTCCTAGTACTAAACGTATGACTTAATCAGCAAGGCTCACGTATATATGAGCCAAATAAATGAACATTATTGTGGAATGGAATGAAAGTGCTTTTGAACTGGGGAGTTCACATTTTAAGTTGGAATGGAAGACTTAAGATATTTTTTATTAACAGGACTTGTTAAAGAGTACAGGGGCAAAGTCAAGTTCTTTTTATTTATTAATTCCTCTGCCATAGAATATTATTGCACTAAGAAAGCAGATTTCTTGACTGCTTCCCTGCTAATCAAATAAAATTAATTAAAATAAAACAGTGATGCAAATGAGTCCCCAAAATTGTGCAAGGGGTGGTCCAGTTTTTTTTTTTATTATTGCAATAATATGAAAATTTTCAAGCATGTGTTATGGCCATGCAATGAAAAAAATAAGGTTTCAATGGTAGTCAATTGGGCTGCAAAAAGTAAATGAGGGTGAAAAAATCTAATCTCATGCTCCACAAAAACTAACAATGCATAAAAACCAATGTTGTTAGTAATCTTTGATGTATCTAAGACTGGAATCTTTTGGGATCATGATACATGGTCCTGTTACATTCTGTAACAGTAATGGTGTCCAGGACGGTATGTAAAAGTGTGTAAAAAATATACACAAATACTGTATATAAAATGTTTATTCACAGGTAAAATGATGAATTTTTCATATTTTTTACCCAAAATAAAACGATAAGCAAGATGACCAGCACCAATAGAGATGGCACCAAAATCCCAATGATGAGGCCCAGATGTGACGGTTTATGACTGCACACTGCATCACTTGACTGTGTTCCCTGTGTGATTGTTATCTGCCCCAAAGACTCACATCTGTAAAGGTGAGTAATATAAAAATATCATCAACAACAATAATAATATTTTCACCTCATTTATAAATAGAGTTCACAATGCAGAAATGTGACAGTCGTCTTATATTCACTTTGTATGTGGTTTGCAGTGCATAAATGAACCATCTGAATATGTCTCCTCTGAGCAGTCCTTACACACTGTATCCATCAATGATGTTCCTGAAAAGTTTTATATATATGCTGAATGAAGTTCATAAAACTGTTTGACAGAATACAGTTGAATTTTAATGAAACTTTATTAGGTATATTTAAATTATTTTAAAATGCTAACCATTCTGGTAGGTGTATTGCCCAGGAAGGCAGGTGGTGTGCTCTTGGGCTTTTCTGCAGCTCTCACCCTGAGTTTCTATACAATAATATCCTGTCATAGGCTCACAGTGTGCATCTGAAGTGTACGAACACTTATGTTTTACATGTAATCCATTACCTTTGGAAAGAAAACAATACACATTACATAAGTGTCCTATATCATTATTTAGGTATTTTATTAGAGGTTTTCTAATGAATCTTGTGAAGTTACAGGAATGAGCACATCTTCACCTTCATCACACACAGCACAGGGAAGACATGCCGTCAGTCCATTCGGGGCATCAGTGTAGGTTGATCCAGTGCACGTTTTACACTGTGTGCCTAACTGACTGTTGCAGTGTTTAAGCACATGGTGACCTGGACAATAACATTTTATTCTCAAGCATTCCTCATGGTAAAAACATCTAATGGTAAAAAGTATTTTACTATTAGCTGTTCATAGCATTGTGGTCCAGTTTTGGCCACTTCCTCTTGGCAAATTTTTTTCAGTTCTCCAAGCTTACAAGGATTCTTCTGATGGACTTGGAATTTCAAAATCCTACATGAATATTCAATTGGATTTATGTCAGGAGATCCATCCAAGGCCTTCTTTCTCCAGAATAGAAAGTATATTGTTTGTTTTTGAATTAAATATACTTTTTAGTTCATATTTGGTTTTTATCAGTTCAAAAAACAATTAGTATATCCGAAGTGGATATAGGCACTGAAAGTATAGCAAAAAAATGCTTATTTTCCCATGCTGTAAAGCTTCAATATTTTAGTGTTGCTTGGAACAATGTACATTTATTGTATTTGCAATTACGTCTTAGTCAATTAAGAAAAATAGGATTCAATAACTAGATAATAAAAATAAGGTAACCTACCAGGAGCACACATTGGACAGCATTCTCCATGAATTTCATACTCTGCAGTGTTGCATGCTGTGCAGCTCATTACAGTAATGAGCTTCAGTATTACTGGATACACGGCATATAAACGCATGGCAGATGGGGGAGCTTCACTACTTGTAGTACAAGGAAGGAAACATCTCTGTGCTCAAGTACACCTGAAAAAATCAATAACAATTAATATAAACTCTATCAAGATTAATTTAACAAAAATTAGCTGTTGTACTCAATTTGGGGTCTGTGAATCGCATCCAGCAGGTACTGTTTTTTTTTTTAATGGTGGTGGAGGAAATCCTTAGTAAACCTACCACTATTACAAAATATTTTGTTATTAATTTTTTATAGTTCGTGGATGAACTGAATGAAAGAGTGTACTCGGTCGATCGTTTATTTAGCATATGAGTCAATCTTGTGTTTAGGCTATACAGTTACTACATAAGCTCAGATTTGTGAATGTGTAAATGTCTGACAACAATTAAAATGTTAATTATTCAAAAAAAAAACTTGTACTTTGGTCATCTGAACTACTTATTTACACTTTATTTATTTATTTATTTATTTATTTATTTATTTATTTATTTATTTATTTATTTATTAAGACATGGCACACATTTTAATAAAGCCAAATCAGTTTATACTACAGTATAAACTACTACAGTATAAACTGATTTATAATAAAGTAAATACATTCCTTGGCTTTGACTCAATATTTCCATCACAACAGAAAAGCAATCGCCTATATTAGGTTTTTGATGCCTTTACATATTTCACATAGTAACTGAAAAAAGAAACTAAATCTTAACTGAAATAGCAGTTGTTAAACTTTTCATTTTCCATTGAAAGGGGAGTTTGATGTTTGACTTTACTCAGTGTTAACAGGTGAATTTTTTGAGATTATCTTAAACCACCAAAGCTTCTTGTTCCACAAAAAAATTTACAAGTATACTTGTTTGTAAATATAAGATATCAGTTTCTCAGAAGTTCTCAGTTATCTGGTTAGATGTCTGCTGTTATACTGTCCAAGAAGAAGATATATTGGAAAACATTATTTATGATGAATGAATTAATGACTGAACGAAAGAACAAACAAATGAATGAATTTACACACAGTAGATCACTAGCTTATTTAAAATGAACTAGAACACACAATGTACGATATATGTTGTTGTTTGTTTTTTTTTGAAAGAAATCATATTCTAGAGAAATTCCAATCTCTTGTCCCTTGATTCAAAAAATCCTGTACTACTCATGATGTTTTATCTTACTGCAGCATTTGATACTGTTGACTACTCAATTCTCCTGACATGTCTAGCACAAGAAGTTGGCCTTCAAGGTCCCATACTGCAATGGGTTAGGTCATGTTTAACAATTAGGACTTTCTCTGTTATGATTGGTGATCTCTCTTTCTCCCCAGTCCCGTTGACCTCTTGTGTTCCACAGGGATCCATTTTGTGCCCTGTTCTATTTTCTCTGTACATGCTGCCACTAGGGTCGATTATTTCAAAGCACAATGTTGCATTTCATGTGTATGCAGGTGATTTATTGTGTCAAACTCTTCTGATGCACTTGAATCCATCCACAGCTGTTTGCATGAAATCAAACTTGAATTGTCTGTTTAAACAGAGTAAAACAGAGTGTATTCTGTTTGGCACCTTCAACCTTCCTAGTTTTGTTACTGCTGGTCATGATTTCTCGGCCCTCATTTTAGCTAAGCAGTCAAAAATATATGGGTGATTTTAGACAACAGATTAAACTTTCAGACACACATTGATTCTGAAATCAAGACAGGCTTTTTCCATCTTCCTCTTCACAAAGGTCAAGCCCTTTTTAAATCTGAGTTATCTGGAGAAAGCCATTCATGCTTTTATTAGCTCAAGGCTAGATTATTGCAACGCTCTTTGTTAGTCAATCAAGCTTGTCTGTATCGTCTGCAACTTGTGCAAATTGGAGCAGCTCATATGCGGACCAATACTCGCAAACATGATCACATCACACCAATCCTGACTTCCCTTCACTGGCTACCAGTACAATTCCCTATACAGTTCAAACTTTTTATGTTTGTTTTTAGTGCAGTTAATGGCCTGGCACCTTCTTACCTATGTAAAAGTGTACGTTTTTACCAACAAAGTAGAGCTTTACATTTTGTTGACCGAAACTTACTAGAGGTTCCTCGGTTGAGGCATAAACAATGTGGTGATCATTCTATTGCAGTGGCCAGTCTAGACTCTGGAATACCCTCCCCTCTGAGTTAGGAGTTATCATCCTCATTCATAGCTCAAGCTCGTTTCCTCAAACATGTTTTTTTTAATGTTTCACAATTCTTTTAAAAAGAAGAACTTTTTTTTCTCTTGCTTTCACATATGTGTTAACTTTGCAAAGGTGCAGAGAAAAGCTGCAAGATGAACATGAGTTATGGAAACTGAAACAAGACACAGTGGTGTTTTGTGTAAAGTGTATGTTTAGAATCATTTGTTTTCTAATCTGACCATTGTGTTTTGGTGTCGAGTTCTATCAGATAATTTTACCTTTTACTAGAGATTCTGGGAAATTGTCACCAAATGTATTCAATAAGTAGCTACTTTCACATGAAGAGACTGACACTGACAACCACATTTATGTGGTTTAACTCCTTAGTGATAAAAGTTTGATTTCCTTTTTCTGACTAGTGTACAAAAGTGCAAATACATATACAAACATACAGAGAAACTTGTTGTCAGCTATATACAGTACAGAGATCATATAATATGTGGGCCATGGAAATAACATCTGAGTAAGAATCTGCAGCAGACTTTCAGTATCACTGTCAACCAGTATAACCAACTGTTTCATGAAATGTGGTTGCTGGGTTTAATGTTTTAGGATATTGTAAGTTTGTGCTGCACGATTAATCATATCGCCTATCGCGATATCAAGCCTGTGCGATTATATGATGCAAAATGCTGCGATTTTATGAAATAAGTAAATAATAAATACATGCATGTGTGGACATGACAACCCATTCTCTCTGAAAGCTGTTTGCCTATTTCATACACCACACCGCTATCCGCCAATAAAAAAAAAGACCAGTGAGTTGCATTTAGGCAGTGGCACGTGTGGCGCGTATGGTCAAGTCGTGACTTTTTCCGGTGTGCAGCGCGGAACGGCTGAAGTTGGATGCTGAGCAGACGGACACTGAACTGGTGGCCAGAAATAATGCTACCTCTGTTATATGTAGTGTTAATTTCGTCAGACGAGACGAGTCGAAATATGTTTGTGAACAACCTTTTTTCATGACTAAGACGAGACGATGACAAGACTACACCACTGTCCAAAAACGCTGACTAAGACTAAATTAACATGCATGATTGTTGATGAAAAAAGACGAGACGAAAATATTTTGTGTAAAATAAAAACTAAGATAAAATCTCTCTTCATTTTCATCTACAATTGTCTCTGCTTTTTCATCAGCTGTTACGCCTTTAAAATATTCAGAATGAGTTCGCGGCTTCGCGCTGTTGCTCGTTACAGGTCTCAACTGCTGAACAATTGTATTGCTTCCGCTAAAGAAAATAGTGCGCTCCGTCTCTACGGTTAGAATCCTGTGTGTCCATGGCAACGTTCTGTTTTTCATGGCTAGTGTGTATTATAGTTAGCAGCGGTCTGTTATCAAGAAATAAAATAGTTTATGCATTGAAAAAATGCGTCCACACGCCGCTCAAAAAAATAAATAAAATAAATAAATAAAATAAAAAATCCTGAGCGCATGTCCACCGTCTAGGCGTCTTTTTGTGTTAAATGATATTTCCAGGCTCTTTTATTGTACATGACAGATTATGTCCCGATGACCGGTCTTTGCATTACGATTAAAAGCAGTATCAATAAAGTAAAAAATGTGAATGTCGAGTGTATGCACTGTTTAAACGAGTGTCCTCAACTTCTCACTGATATTTTTGTGATTTGCAGAGTTTTGACAAGTTTTATTGCCTTGATATAACAATATCAAGGCTATAAAACTTGTCAAAACTCTGCAAAGCCTTTTTCACAACGGAGTCAATGTGAATGTCCCGCTTCAGGTCTGGGAGATTGTGGTTCCCAGGAATCTGAATGACTCCACTGCTGTGACAATGCTGTCCATGATGGTTAGTGGGTGTAGAGCAGGGGGGTTTCTCCTGAAGTCCACTATCAACTCCACTGTCTTGAGAGTGTTGTTAAGGCTGCACCAGACAGCCAACCGCTCAACCTCCAGTCTGTAAGCAGACTCATCGCCGTCCTGGATGAGGCCGATCAGTGTTGTGTCGTCTGCAAACTTCAGGAGCTTGACAGAGGGGTCATTACAGGTGCAGTTATTCGTGTACAGGGAGAAGAGTAGTGGGGAGAGAACACAGCCCTGGGGGGCGCCAGTGCTGATGGTGCGGGGGCTAGATATGAGTTTTCCCAGTCGCACTAACTGCTGCCTGTCTGTCAGAAAGCTGGTGATCCACTGACAGACAGAGGAGGGCACGGAGAGCTGGGTTAATTTGGGCTGTAGGAGTGGTGGGATGATGATATTGAAAGCAGAGCTGAAGTCCACAAAAAGGATCCTCACATAAGTCCCTGGTCTGTCCAGATGCTGCAGAACATAATGCAGTCCCATACTGACTACATCATTCACAGACCTGTTTGTGAAATGGGAATCAGGATCAAAAGGACGGTGCGCGAAAAAATGTATGTAGAAGAAGGAAAAAGGGAGAAGAGCAGTGGTGAGCTTATGAAGAACGTGCAGTTTATTTTGAACTTCTTAATCAGCATAGGAAGTTACATTTAGACTGATGACATGCATCAAAGCTACCTGACGTGATTTTAAGTCTCTGTTCGTCTTAACGAGCCTGTTATTATTAGCAACGTAGCAAATTTTTTGTTGTGCTCGTGAATGAGGCTGGACAATAGGCCTGTTAAAGTCATTCGAGTTATTCGGTGTGGAAGTTGAATACCCCCGTGTTTTGGGTTCTTTTTGTGATTTTCATCCAGATTTTTGTTAGCTCAAACGAACTCAAAGCGTAGTGGATGCTGTTGTGGATACTATTGGCTGATTCGTTGGATGCCATCGTGTGTTCATTGTTTCCTCTAATTGATCACCTTTGGATGGGATTGTGGCCTCGTTGGGTCGTGCTGTGTCTTTCAGGATCACGAGGGCAATCGTTGGAGATCAAAGAGTTAAGGGAAGAGTACCGTGCCTACCCGGACACCTTTCAGCTCTCCGTCCAGGACCCAAGGGTGGTGATGTACAATAATTTGTTCATTTTTCCTTGAAGGTTGATAAGCAAGTTACCTTTTCTTTTCAACAAGTATCAAAACAGAACTGTGCTTTAAATAAACTGTTCTTCAAGAAACTGACATGTGAGTTTCACACAAAAAGACTCATGTATTTTTGTTGCCAGTCTATGGACATTTTGACTCGTGAATGGACTGAATATAATTTCCCCAGGTTTTTGAAACGAACTCTTTAAAATTTGAGGTGAACTGATCTGATTCAAACTAATTGTGAATGTGAAATTTTCAGTGTGGAAAAAGAACATGGTTGTTTAATGTTTAACTGAAACAGTCACATTGTTTTTATTTTCTTTACAGTTATTTCTCTATACAGTTATTTCTTTACAGTTTTCTTTACTATATATATATATATATATATATATATATATATATATATATATATATATATATATATATATATATATATAATTTTTTTTCATTCTCAGCCGTTTCATAAGATTACTGTTTCAATTTAAATAAATATTTTTGTTTAGTTAAATTGAATCTGTGTAAATTAACCTGAGTCCTTTATACTAAGGAGTGGGGCCATCTCCTCTATCCTGTTACATCTGGGAGGGTGGGTTTTCCTGAGTATTCTCCACACTTAAACACACTTCAGGTTACCACCATGAATAAGAGAAATCCTGAAGCCCACCTCACCTTATCTGTAGTCCCACATGACAACATGATAGACACCAACCACTCGTTATACTGAGACCAAAAAGCATTGGATGGGAGGACTAGGATCCTGTTGCCCACTCAGTCTTCCTTAGTCAAAGGTTCATTATAAGCCCCACAAGGCGGTGACATATTCCCCTCCGCCACATTTTGTATAATAATGTTTAATCATAAGACCAAAAATAGTTATTTAATAAAGGTTAAAAGTGCAAGTGCAAGTACATTTTCAGTATAACAGGCAGTATTAGTGTCTAGTGTGCAAGAGTGGCAAGACAAAATGCTTTATAGACTGGGAAAGGAACCAAGTTTCAGTTGGTGGAATTCATCTACCTTTAGTCATCACATCTGGTTAAGCTGATTTGCTAATGAGACTTAACATTGCTGACACGTTCACTTAGCTCATCACTTAAAAACAGCTTTCTTGCAGGAAAATCTGCAATGGTAAATGGTCATCTTGCAATTCTATATTTATAAGACTGAAACTGTAAAGTAAAAAAACAAAAACAAAACAGAAATACACAGTCACCAGAGATGTAAAAGGAAAAAACAAGTAATTCAATAATCACTCTTTACACCTTTGGTGAGCATAAAAACATCTCAAAATGCTGAAAACATTAAACATTGAGGTGGATGGTCTACTACTGCAGAAGACCACATTGGGTTCCTCTCCTGACTGCCAAGTTTATTTTTAAGTTTATTTTTTTCCTATTATTCAACTGTCCAATTTATGTGATGAGCTCATGATGGACTCTGCTTCCGGTTCTTGGCTGACAGGAATGAAACCTAATCTAAACTTCAGCTATAATAGACTGTCACCTGAAGGTGTTCGATTTTTGCGTGTTCTGAAATCCTTTTCTGCTCACTATAGTTTTTAAAAAAGTATTTAATTTACTTATTTATCTTTCTTGTTGACACAAATCTGACCTTTTTCCTCTGAGCTCTCTCTTCAACAAAGCATTTCCACCAACAGAACTGTCAATCACTATATGTTTTTAAATTATAGATACTGCTGTTCTTGAAAATCCCAGGAGATCAGCAGTTTCTGATATACTCTCCCCAGCCTGTCTAGCATCACCAATCATGTTATTGTCAAAATAAACAAGATCACATTCTGATTGTTGAAGGGAACACTACATGAACATGCTGGTCTGTGTCTGGATGAATGTATGCACTGAATTGCTGCCACATCATTGATTAGATAAGTTTTGTTTTGCATATGAGCAGGTCTATCTGAGACTTTTCCATTTCAGGATCTTGCCTTGACCTTCACAGTTCCTCTTAACAGCCCTGTATGACATGCAGTGACATTTAGGACAGTGGAAATTGCAAACCAGTGTCATATAGCTTCATTTTCAGGTCCTCAGTCAGCAATGTTGCGTATCACATGATTTGAAGAGTCAGACAATGTACCTACAATTCCTTATGACAATTGTTACCCTGCCTGATGTCTCCTAATGATTCAATTTGTGCATAACATTTTAAGTTCTAAGACTTTATATTAAAGGTGTTCAAATTTTTGCCTATTTTTTGCTATTGGCTATTTTTCAGTTGGCTATTTCTTTTTCTTCTTCTTTTTAAAATATTTGTAGAGGATGAGTTTTCTTCTTGATCAAAAATCAACAGAATTTTGCGTGTTCATAATTTACAATCAATTATAAAAGCTGTTGTTTCTACACCTGTCTATATTTTGTGTCTCACTTTTAGTTATTTGACACAAAATGCAGCTTGGAATGTTGAAGAGAATCCACAAAGTCTGTCCTGAAGACTGTCCTGTGGTGGAAACCTCAACAAAGTACTGACACCTGACACTTCTTCCATAAGGGTTTCAGTTTACACAAAGCGGCTTTCATTTATTGTAATTGAACTCTTGTGCTTTTACATTCTGTCTGGGCCAAATCTACATGTTCAGAATGAGCTCAGATCTCATGAGGTGGTGAGACCAGTCTAGATGTAGTTTTGTTTGTTGAAAGCAAAACAGGCTCATAATGACTCTTTGTTTTTCCCCTGCACTGCAAATACAAAAGAGGCTGTTGTGTTTTACAACTCATAAAACCAGAAAATGAAATACAAAGATAATAATATACTGATACATGCACTTTGAGATCAGTGAAAACAGTCAGGTGACATCAAGCGCCAAATTCATGAAGAATATGAGCCATTCTAGTTATTTGCTACAGTCCAAAGTTGTTAGTGTAAATAGGAATTAGTCTGAGTTTCAGGGTTCAAAGTGGTCTCAGATTATTGTCATTTCTTATGACTATGGGAACACACCATAGATGATAATATATTTGAACAATTGTTTCACATGCAGTTTATAGTCTTTAAAACAAATAAGCAATTAGACAAACAAACAAACAAATAATTTAGTTAATTAGTTAAAATCTAATTTGACCTTAATGCTTTACCTTAATGATACATTTACTATGTATATCATGTGACATCAAGGGAATTGTTTTTTTTATAAAGAAAAATGTTTTTTGTGTCTGTATTTCTTCAACAGATGCTACTGTGAAAACAACCAATTCCCTTGCATTTGTTTACATTTAATTAATATTTTGTGACACCTGTCCTAGAGAGAAAACCACTACTGTTTAATTTCCTATAACATCTAGCAAGTGTCATTTGAAGAGGAATCTTGGTGCATTATATTCTGATGTGAAAGTCCTTAAAATCACCAACCAGCCAAACAATCCCAATGCATCACTGATCCACCTCCATATTTTACAGTGGAATATCAGTATTTTTTCCTTGTGTGGTTAAACATGCTGATGGTGTATGTGACCGAAGTCCTATTTTAGTTTTATATGACCACAAAGTATTTATATACAGAGGCTATATTCAAGAGTTCAGAGTGTTCTTTCTCATTGTCTCACTACAATAAGAAGTCCTCCATCAAGCTAAAACCCTCATAGAGAGAAATTAGTATTGGGTTCATCATGATTACTGAAGAGGCGGGTTTTCAGACAAGGAAGTGACACTTCTGATCAGACACCATTTTCAATTGAATGCAGTGACGTCCAGCAGCAATGCAGCCATTCACCAAGTCCATTCCAGTCCCTAAAAGAAGGGTTTGGCATTGCATTTTTCTTCCTTTATTATGACTCCGATATCTAGATCCCAGTGAGGACAGCGAGTTCACATCGTGTCCTGATCTTCTGTTCTGTAAGTTCTAACAATGAAAATTATATTTAGTTCTTGCTATAAAATAGTAGTCAGCATCTCTCTTTAAAACACATTATAAAATACAGAATTATTTAAAGAACCAAACGATGAATAAAAAACAAAAAATTTAATTTTACATTTAAACATACAGGGAATATATTTTTACATTTCTAATAAAAAAGACTTCCTAGCATGACTCTTACCTCTTTTATTATAGAGACACTGTCTATGGAGTGAGTGTTTTCTTGGATGGGAAAAACAAAATTAAATCAGTTTTCTATACATATATGAGGAAATTTACATATGTTCATATATTAACATACATTTATAAACAGATAAAATATTTAATAATCTTTATTCTAGAATTAATCTTCTTGTATAACTGGTTCATTATATATGCATTAACATTAGCATGAACATTTACACTTACAAGTTCAGTTTTTGTAGCTTGTTCCTTCTCAGCATTCTGATCTATTTAAGAAGGACAGTTTTTAGAAAAATAGTTTTTAATCAGCATTTTCTAATAATGTAATCTATTTTGTAAGATAAGTTTGAAACACATACCTGAACATCGGCTACTCTTATGTCTACTTTTGAGGACTACTACAACAGCCACAACTGGAATTAAAACTAGGATTCCAACTATAAGGGCCACTTGAATTAAATTGATTTTATTTCCACACTCAACATCAGATATCGTTGTTCCTGGTTTAATTTCATCAAGTCCTAAATCTTCACACCTGTCCAAAAGAATCCAGATATCATTATTCATCATTATTCAATAGGTTTCTAGACTATATTCTGTGCAGTGGTGTAGTCTAGTTTTTTGTAGTGAGTATACTGTGATTTTTGTCCCCCCTCCCAGCCTCATACGCACCCATCCTAGAGCGACTCCCCATATGCACCACCACACTCACTAATGCATAAAATATGCATCTACATGTAATTGAGAGCATTATTAAAGACTGCTTATGTGTTATCAACATTCCAATTTATTGTAAGCAACAAAAGACAGTCAGCTGATAAAACCTGTGCTCCAGGTCCCATATTCATATAACATTTAAGGCTAAATGTAATCAGACAGTTGCAGCACCCATTGACTTTCACAGTAGGAAAAAATATAGACTATGAAAGGCAATGGGTGCTGCCAACTGTCTGATTTACCAACATTTTTCAAAATATCATCTTTTGTGTTAAACAGAAGAAAGAAACTCATACAGTTTTGGAACAAGTTGAGGGTGAGGAAATAACACAATTTTCATTTTTGGGTGAACTATACCTTTAAGAGTTACATTTAGCCTTAAATGTTATATGAATATGGGACCTGGAGCACAGGTTTTATCAGCTGTCAATTTTAAGAGTGAACAATAAACATTTGTTCAGTTTTATCACCAACACTCTTTCATTGCAGAATATTATGAACTGAATGAACTGGTAGTTTACAAAGCTTTCCAAATCCATTTGTACTCGGGCTGTGGGTGAAATGTCACCCGAAGCTGCTGTAGCTTTAGGCGCAGGCTTCCGAAAACACTCAGAGTGTAGTTTGAGTCTGCTTTCGTTTCATATCTTCTTTTACATTAGTTAGTTAATTTCAAATTTGTGCCACAAAAAAACGCCAAGCAACTCATTTTCCTCCTTGGTAGGTGACGTGAAAGTTCTGTCACAAAACGATATCGTTACGTATCCTCATGCTTTTTAAGTGGGTATACGAAAATCCTTGGCATTTCCTAGTGGGTATATGGAAATCCTTGGCATTTCCTTGGCACACCACTGATTCTGTGGTATACATTTTGTCAATACAGTACATACATTCTGTGGCATTTAGTCAAGTAAACACTCACTTTGTATGTAGTTTGCACATTTCAAGTGAGCCATCAGAGTAGGTACCATTTTTACATTCAGCACATTCGGCATCATCACGTGCTGTTCCTGTAAAGAAATGAAATCTGAAGAGAAACAGTACAAAATCCTTTTTGCAACATTTGCACCCTAGTAATTAGTTCTATAGTGTGGGAATGATTACAGTACATAGCAGATATATTATACCAACCTTTCTGCTTTATATATTGTCCAGGTCTACATTGTGTGTGTTCCGCAGCCTGTGTACAACTACCCTTCTCATAATTAGTACAGTACAATCCCTCAAGTGGCTCACAAACTGTATCTGAAATTCTTGTGCAGGCTGTTTTTACTTGTAAGCCTTGCCCTGTACAGGTACAGATAAAGCACAGATCAATGAATGGAACATTTGAAGGACATAATATTTTTTCTTATGTTAAAAACACATGGTAATAAACATTGTTTTAATGTGTATCAAAATTGTATAAAATCTGTAAGAATGCAGATTTCTTACAAAGGACAAACTTACCTGTATCACACACTGCACAGCTAAAGCATTGTAGAAGATCAGTTGGCTCAGAAGTGAAAGAGTCAACACACGGCACACAAGTTGTGCTGACAAATTCTGTGCAATGCCTATAAACATGGCTTCCTGAAAGATATGAAAGTTGAACATGTCAGGCTAATGCTTTAATCAATCTTTAACTTAGTCCAACTATAAATTATTAAGGAATCCTGACTAAATGATTAATTGTGGAAACTCATCTGACACCTACTGTTTTAAGTAGGACTTCATAATGTCTAATTTGGGTAAAACCTCTAACCCTGTTTTATCCATATACAAGTCTCCTACCTCCCTTTACAAACATGAACTGACATGGTTCAATAACCTTTTCAGCAGAACCACTGGGCTCAAATTGTACAGTTTAACTCACAGTGCACATATAAGCACTTAATATGAAATTAAGGTGGACACGTTGTGTTCTTCTAATTAACAATCCAGCAAATCAATTTCTAATTATATTGTTGATTTGGTCTTGACCCATGTGTGGAGGTCTTTATTCCCTGACAATTATACTCCCATTTACAAATTCTTCTCTTCAATAGATTTTATTTTCATTATTGCCCTAATGTCAATACCATATCATCAATTGTGTAACTGGTTCACCACAGATTTTATGTAAATGGCACTTGCCCAAATGGCATACACATGATTGTCTGGTACCAGGGTTCTCCAGCAGAACATTGACCAAAGCATCAAGCTGCAGAAGAATGGGACATATCAGACCAGACAACCATCTTACATTGCTCCAAGGTCCACTGATTGTAGGTGCCTTTGAAAGTGGACAGTGATTAGAACTCTTGACAGTTTGCATCTACACGGACCCATACACAGCAGTGTGTGCTGCATACATTCATTCCAAAACCATGATTAAATATTTTAGTGACTTGTGCCACAGATGCCTTTCTCTCATACAACACCTTGCTGGTGGTTTGAGGTTTCTCCCTCCTTGGACCATTGTCGGTAGGTAGTCATCACTGCTGACAAGGAACACCGAACAATGTTTTGGAGATGCTGTACTGAAACAGTTGTCTGCCTATAACAAACTGGCCCTTGTCAAATTCAATTATTATTTCATGCCTTCTCATTTATCTGCATCCATCACAATGACTAGAAGAAAAGCACCACGTTATTGCTTATCATCTAATGCATCCCATTACCCTATATATAGTATCCTGTTTGTGGTGTCTTCTACCTAACTGTGGATTTCTACATAGTAGACAAAGGAACCGCATTAATGGGAATGGATCTCATAACAGCACTACAACTGTGCATTAAAGGGGATACAATTCTTTCTGAGCCTGTCACAACTGAAAATGACGCCTCTTCAGAGTCAGTATTTCAGCTATGTACGCATGCAGAACGGTCCGCAGTTAGATGTGTCACAGGATTCATGCACAAAGTGAAAATTTCAGATGCTGTCACGCCAGTTCGACAAAAGTTAAGGCGCCTGCCTTTTTCAGTGAGAACAGCTGTGTCTGTGGAAATTGAGAGACTCCTTTCTGCTGGTGTAATAGAACGCATTGATGCATCACCATGGGTTTCACCAATTGTGGTGACAATGAAGAAGACAGGTGGCATAAGAATGTGCGTGGACTTGAGAGAGCCGAATAAGGCGGTGATAATAGACTCTTACCCCTTGCCCCATATTGAAGAATTACTGACTGCTTTAGCAGGGTCCACAGTCTTTTCCACGATTGATCTTGAGAGTGCGTACCACCAAGTACCTTTGCATCCAGAGAGTCGTGATCTAACAGCTTTCATTACACATGATGGACTGTTTAGATTTTGTAGAGTACCATATGGCCTAACTTCAGCACCCTCAGTGTTTCAAAAAATGATGGAGTGCATACTTAAAGGCATACCAAATGTGCAGAACTACCTTGATGATGTCATTTGCTTTGGACGTACTGAATCTGAACATGATGCTGTGCTTAACACAGTGCTGAAAAGACTGCGTACAGCTGGATTACGACTAAACACACAAAAGTGTAAATTTAAACAGAAGTCCTTGCGCTTCTTGGGACATTTAGTGACTGCACAAGGTGTTCAGCCTGACACAGAACACTTACAAGCCATAGTACAGGCTCCAGCTCCCACAGACGCAACTACCTTGCGCTCATTCTTAGGCATGCTCTCTTGGTACAACAAGTTTGTACCCAACTACGCTACCGTAGTTGAGCCGTTACGTGCATGTCTTCGCCAGGGAGGTTCATTTCAGTGGAACAGTGAGATGGAAAATTGTTTCGCTGCAGTGAAGAAAATGTTGGTTGCAAGTCCAGCATTAGCCCTTATAACCCTTCCTTAACGTCTGTTATATCGACCGATGCTTCGGATTACGGTCTTGGAGCAGTGTTCACGCAAATACACCCTGATGACACTGAACACACAGTTGCTTTCGCTTCAAGAACTTTAACTCCAACTGAAAGGAAGTACTCTACAGTGGAAAAAGAAGCGTTAGCTTGCATATGGGCAGTTGAAAAGTGGAGAACATATCTGTGGGGGCACAGATTTACGCTTCGCACGGATCACCAAGCTCTAACTACTTTGCTTTGTACAAAGGGCGCAGACAGAGCCGGAATGCGAATAGCGAGATGGGCTGCACGTCTCTTGTGCTTTAACTATGATGTTGTTTATCGTGCAGGTCCTTTGAACAATACAGCGGACTGTCTATCAAGACTGCCATTGCCAGTCGATACCGCTTTGGATGCAGATTCTGAGCCTGAACTTGTTGCGCTACTTTCAACGGCACAGACTGCTGTTAATGCTGCTGAGTTTAAAGCTGCTTCACAAGCTTGCCCTGAACTCTCTGCCTTGTGAGCTCAGATTGACAGAGGTTGGCCTACTTCAGCAAAAGCTCTGAGTCCAACATTGCTGCCGTACTTCAAACTGCGTCAGGAATTGTGTGCCATGGATGATTTAGTGCTTAGAGGTTCACGTTTCTTAGTGCCGGTGGATCTACGCAGAACAATGGTCACTTTAGCACACGAGAACCATCCAGGAATAGTTCGGACGAAACAACGCTTGCGAGAGTTGTATTGGTTTCCAGGCATGGACCTTATGGTTCAGACACAAATTGCTACTTGCGCACTGTGCCAAGAGTCGGACAGAACTGCAAAGACTTCCGCTTCTCCATTACAACCAGTCCCTTTCCCTGCAGCTCCTTGGTTAAAAGTGGGCTTAGACATAGTTGGACCATTTGAGACCGCTGCGTATGACTGCAGATATGCTATTACGCTTACTGACTACTACTCAAAATGGCCAGAAGTTGCATTTACACCGTCAGTTACAGCTTCAGCAGTTGTCGGATTTCTGAACTCTGTTTTCAGCAGACATGGAGAATGTCTGGTGACGGAAAATGGTCCTCAGCTGATTTCTTCAGTTCTTGGTGACTTTCTGGAGGAACGAAATATTGTCCACATCAGGACGGCGGTATATCATCCGGCTGCTAACGGAGCGGTGGAAAGATTTAACAAAGTGCTTAAAGACTGGGTGCAACTGATCATACTACAAAAACAACAATTATGTTGGAAACAATCAGTCTTGGGTTTTTTGCAAACTTACCGTTCTACTCCACATGCAACGACTGGTGTTTCTCCATTCGAACTGTTGTACGGTAGGCAAATGAGGACAAAACTCACTGTGTTCACGCCGTCTTCCAGTAACCTCCGTGACAAGGTTGTCAGAGAGCGGGTATCCACTCGACAGACGCAAATGAAACGGTACTACGATGCCAAACGTGGGGCACGGTCGCCTACTTTTCAAGTGGGGGATAAAGTGCGTGTACGCAAACCAACACACGTTCCCAAAGGACACACAAAGTTCACAAAACCTGTGGAAATAACCAAACGTGTAGGTCCTTGTACATACAAGTTGTCGGACGGACGGACGTGGGACTCATCTCAGTTATCTTTGTTTCCTGAGATACCGAAACAGCCGTCAGACCAGTTGGCTGTGGAAGTCCCAGTTACAAATACAGACACTGGACAAAATACAGAAAGACGTTCCGCTAGGCAACGTAAACCACCCAGCTGGTTAAAAGACTACGAAAGTAAATAAGAGAGTACAGTAGGATTATGGTGAAGTGAAATGCATATGTGATTACATGTTGTCTTTGAACTCAGAAGGCTCTTATTGCGGTTTACTTGTTGATGTTCAAGAGAATGGGTACTAAATCTGAGTATTGAATTTAATTGATGCAGGAACAATAATACAGTTTCTTGAAAGAACAGTTATTCTAATGTACTAATGCTTAAATGTTCATATGCAATGGTGGGTGAAAATTCTTTATGTTAAGTTACCTCAGGATGTATTGTTTATGTAATGGGGGAATGTGGTGTCTTCTACCTATGCACTTGTAATTGTTATACTCAGGTTAAACAATAGGGCGCAGTATGGGGAATGTAGAAATGAGATGTAAGGTAGAGAAGAGGAGATAGGGATTGAGTATGAAGAGGAAGAGTGTTGCACGTGTTATGTGTAAAGCATAAAGTAAAGAATTGTTCCGTTGGCCTTGATTGCTTCTTTATTTAATACTACACAACATCACACTGTTCACTGAGCATTATTCATTCCTACTGTCAAAGTTTTTAAATGATGTTTTTTAACTTTATGAAAATAAATTAGATATCCTAATTTTCACAGGAAATGTATTGTTAAATGAAATGAATGATGGTATGTGAAGTTATGAAATGTAGTTTGAATGTCTCTCATATAGAAACATTTGGCCTGAAATGTAGCATACCTGTATATTATGCACATTTGACTTACCAGGTGCACACATGGGGCAACATTCTTTATTGATCTCATACTCTGCTCGAGCACAAGCACAAAGACATAGGTCAATGTTTAGGAGGAAAATAGCAGCAAAAATAAATATATGCTCCAAACTAAACACCATCTTTAAAGTGCTGGGTTTTTCTTAGTAAATAAATAAATCCAAAAACGTTTCCTCTCCACACTTCATAAGTGCTTCTCACTGCTTGTCTCAATTCATCTGCTTGTACATACAGCAAAGTTATATCCCACTGAAGCCAGTCCTCTTCTGGGAATTCTGCTCCAAAAGGTCATAACTTGTCATATCCAGTATTAAACAGAATCGCTGAATTAAAGGTTCTGGGTCCATGTTATGTTCTTCCATTTTCGGACGAAGCTGAAAAGAAGGCACAATGCATGATGAATTTATCAGGATATTAATAGCTACATACACAAAACTCATCTTCTGTTAAACAAATGACTGAACAGCTAAATGGAACATTAGCATATCACATTTTCCATGTTACAATATTGTATAAACAGAGTAAAACCTTAAGGAACAACACAAATGTATGCAAATAAATAGAACATTCTCTGCCAGTATATAATTTATGGGAGCTGAAAGTAGAGATTTATGAACATTAACATTCATTCAGGGGCTGACATACAGTAAACCATGCAACCACAACAGCTTTCACTGGCCTAGTACACTCACTGTGAACACAAGCACAACCCCTTATTTATTTGACCAGCCAATCATGTCAAAAATCGGTAATCTCCTAAGGTTTCAATACTTGACAGTGTAGAGTTTACACAGAATAATGCAAAAAAAAAAAAACAATAAAAATTTAAGAAACATCCTTTTTGCCTCATGATATTTAATGCTGTTACCAGAAAATTGGCTGATTAAACAATTAATTAATTTATTTATAATATCCTGTACGAGGATTTTTCCAATGCAGTACATCTTAGGTTCTCTGCTTCAGAGGAACCAATCTTCAGGCTAATTTTGGAATTTCTCAGAGTACAAGAGAAAGAGAAAGTAAGCGTATAGAACATATATTAACTGACCCATTGAAAATGAAAGTAAATGTCTAATTTGGTCAAGCTTCACAAGAATCACATCAAACAAAATATTTTTTCTTCATTATCTTCATTTTAAACATCCCAACATTTAATAACTGTAAAGGTTATGATGTGAGGAATAAAACCTGACAGAGGGAGACATTAGAAGGAAACAATCAATATCAGGGTAGAGAAATGACATTGTCACACTGAACTTGATTATTATCCTCTACACAGGGGTATCATACTCTGGCCCTTGTAATTATATCTGGTCCGAGAGATCATATCAAATTGTATTACATGTATATATTACATTGTATGTTATATTGTATGTATATATTACATGTATATATTACATTGTATTATATATGCTCCGCTAATACTACAAATCCCAGAATGCCTTGCCACTGTATTGACGCGTAGTCACGAACAGCAAGCGCCCCTCATTCTCTGTTGACATTCGTTAACAACCATGTTACAGTCACATCGGGCAAGTTAATTCCGCCTCCACAAAAATGGCAAAACGAAAGATGGACAATAGGAGCTTTCAAGACAGCTGGGAGGCAGATTATCTGTTCACGAATATAAAGGACAGACCTGTCTTTTATGCTAAAGGAGCTAACTGTAACGAAAGAACAGAACATAAGAAGACACTATGAAACGAAACATTATGAGAAGTATAAGGACCTGGACGTAAAGCAGAAGCTCCAGAAGGCGGAGGAGATGAAAAAAAGTCTGGTCTCCCGGCAGACTATGTTCATGAAAGCAAAATCAAAAAGTGAAGCTGCTTCACTGTTCATCAAAAAATGAACACCACTGATGTGTCTTTTAGTTCGAATTTAATTTCTTATGTGTTTGTAATATCAAGCTCTGGTTGTTCCAAATCCTGTTTAAGCAAAACTAAAGTTTGTTTCCATGTGAAAAAGGTTGAACATTACATATCAGTTGCAGTTAATTTTTCAAAAATATTCAGTTTGGCCCGTGACTTTATCTCAGTTTTATATTTTGGCCCACTGTGAATTTGAGTTTATCACCCCGATCTAACAGCTGATACCACTTTCATGAGTCACACGCAGTCACAGACACTCCATAAATCAAGACATGACGTGTCACTGGAAAACACACACACACACACACACACACACACACACACACACACACACACACACACACACAAAATAGATTCTTACTTCGTCGTGACATCTGTGCAAATCCTCTGCTTCCGTTGCGGCATACTGAGGAATCAGTGGATTGAGCAGTAAACATGTCTCGCTGAGTAAAATTCAGATATTCATGTCTAGTTTCTATTTCTGTATGAATAATACAACAGCGCTTCCATGAACGCCACCTCCTGGTTTCCCCCTTCTTTCAGAGCGATGGTTGGTGTGTGTTTAAAGGCGTGGTTTGTTGTCTGACAAGAAGTTAAAAAAAAAAAAAAAACACCTAAAAGCCAGCAGTCATGTGAAATAACATCTGATTATGTCTTGTGACAAATCAGCCATTGTGTACAATATTATAAGGAGGATTACATGCAGCATTTAGTTATAAGTTGACATGAAAAAGCCAAAACAATCCTGTCCGCCTGCCTTTTAAGTCAAAGTGTAAAATGTTCATCAACTCATTCAGGCACAGAGACAAGTTCTGTCAAATACCTGACAAGCCCTTTTTCTATTTAAAACATTCCAGTCTGACTTGATTGTTGTCATAATCTGAAAACTTATCATGGGTCAAGCTGCAAAATCCAGGTTGAAAAATTTCCGAACAGAAAGTACAGAACCAAAAGCAAAAGTCCAAAAATCCCCTTAAATTTGAGAGCAGACGCTAAAACACAACACAATGTACTCTCAAATGACAGTAAGAGAAGAGAAGAGAAGAGAAGAGGACACTTTCATTCTTTCTGTTTTATATTTATATTTTATATTTTTTGCAGCAGAGATTAAGTTACATTACTTTGGATCCTAGCAACTGACGCGTCCTGTGTTAAATAAGTAAGAAATGACACAAATTCACAAATATAAATATATATAATGTATATTAAATGTTTCTTAAGGATCTCCGCCTATATGACTTGCCCAACAAAAAGTGGTACAGCTCCCACATACTTTGACACACAGGGCCAAATGAGCCTGGTCTCATTTGAAAGAAGAGATTCTCTAGTTTCAGAAACTAGTTTCAGATTGATTCTAGGCCTTACTGGCACAAAGTCACAGGGGTTTGAATGCAGGTTTTCATTTCCGCCTGGGTTGTTTACCTGATAAACTGATTAATCTTATTTTTCTGGAACATGCTAGGGACAAAACAACAACTGAGAGTCATAGCCACATGTCTTGGCTTTCACCAAATTTCAAGTCAAAAGACCCAAAAATGGATTTTATATGAATATTTTTCTACGGCCCTGGTCGTCAGGTGCAGCGTTTTTGTGCACTTGTTTACTATATAACTTTGAAATAAAAGGCTGCATGCTCAATCTGAAAGGCCTGAACAAATCTGAACAAGCATAGACTCTCTCTCTATCACTCTGGTGTGAAAACAGGCCTGTAACTTGACACCCTGAGCTGTGAGAGGGACAAAAGGTCAGGGATTAAGCAAGAATTCCTTTGCGCATCCAGTTCACGCAGACACAGTCAAAGAACATACGGCATGCCGCATAGCGTTGGAATCGTCTGCTTATTGGCTAAACAGATGTATAGGTCCCATCCCATTTCATTGCTATTGGAAGGAGTAATTGTCAGTCAAACGCGGGTTCCCAAAAATGAGGTCATGCCACCATTGGCTTCTCAGCCGTCTATCTCTGCCATACAAGCACCGATTGGCTCAAATGAGGGCTTATTTGATTCGTTAGGACCTGGGCTATAAATATGACGTAGACTTTGAATTTTTGAATATCCCAATTAGAAGTTAGAGCGGCAAAACGAGATGATGGCGCACTTCTGTTTTTTCTTGGCGCACTTCCAGTTTTCAGAACACTAACGGAATATTCGCGACCAGAGCGTTTTGGATTAAAAGGCTTACAGATTTCAATTCCTTGGACCTGTGTGGATTTTTGTGGATTATTTGTGTTGGAATATATTACCCCAGTGAAGAAAGAGACGCGTCTAAAGGTAAGGGAAAAACCGGTATTGCGCCACCTAGGTCAGTTTTGTCCAAAATGTTTTTCTAATTGTATGAAGGCTGTGAATCATATTGTGCTTTGTGTGTGGGCTTAAAAAATTATTGAGAGTATAAACTTTACTAGGTAAATAGGTTTTTTCGTGTTTTTGGAGGATTTGATGCTTTAAAGTTGAATTGAAGCTTGTTTCTGGGTCATCCCCTAGTGGTCACTTTGTCTTCCGTGCCGTGCACAGCACGGCGACCCGTAAGAGGTTTTAACAGATAAAAAGATTCAAACAGTATGTTAAATTTTTCCTTTTTCTTCCAAAGTAAAACGATTAAGATGACCAGCACCAATAGAGATGGCACCAAAATCCCAATGATGAGGCCCAGATGAGACGGTTTTCCCTGTGTGATTATCTGCCCCAAAGACTTATATCTGTAAAGGAGAGTAATATCATTATTATTATTAATATTATGTTTATATACTCACTTTGTATGTGGTTTGCAGTGCATAAATGAACCATCTGAATATGTCTTCTCTGAGCAATCCGTACACACTATCCAAAAAAGCTGTTCCTGTAAAGAATTGTTAAAGAACTAAAGATATAAAGAACTGTTTGACTAAATACAGAGGAATTTGAATGAAACATTACTAGGTTTATTACAAATAATGTTAAAATGCTAACATCATAGTAGTTTTTTTTAAACTACAGGAATATATCCTAGTATGTAGTCAATATATCCATGTACATGATTTTTTTTACAGGTGCTAAAGGACAGTGAACTGCCTACCTTTCAACAATCATCAATAACATAATGCCTCATTTTAATTTTTGTTGTGTACAGTTAAGCCACACATTCAGTGCAGTTTTGTTCTTGGCATTGACAAACAGCCTTGTTTGGCATTCTGAAGACACCCAATGATAACAGCAGAAGGTTGTGACTGATTAAATAATGACTTTGTCCCTTTAATACAAAAGGACCTTGTTACAGAAAGATGTCCTACATGAGAAAACTACATTTACTATATTTGCAGTAAGGTAGCATTTCAGGAGCACACATTGGACAGCAGTCTCCATCAATTTCATACTCAGCAGTGTGGCATGCTTTGCAGCACATAACAATAACAAGCTTCAGTAATGTTAAACCCATGTAGTCACATAATCGCACGGTGGGCTTCATGTTCAGCAAACTCAAACCCATTAATGTAAACATTGTGGGAAACCTGAAAAAGACAAAAAATAAAATGCAATATGTGTATCTGATTTATTGATAATGACATGTTAGCCCTGATTTTCAGGTGATCATCACACAGGTAATAAAAAACTGACACTAACAAGTTAATATTGACTCTCTGAAAACTTACATATCAAAGCTATATCTCATAAAAAATTACCACAGAAATAATTTTTTTTAATCTGTAATTTAATGATTTATAATGTTAAGCAGAATTGTGAGAGCAAGGAAAATGGAAGACTCTTGTTTATGAAGGAGTTGGAAAAGGTGACCACAAAACAGAAGTAAGAAAAATTTCTGTGACTTTAGCATGTCACAGTGGATTAAGTACACATAAAATACAAGTGAACAATAAATAAATGTGACGGATGTCACGCATATGAAGGTAATATTATTGCAGTTTAATCACCAACAGGCAGAGAGAAAGCGTACTTGTTTAAATGCCACAGAATTTACATCTAGAGAATTTGGCAGATGTCATTATCCTAAGGGATTTATACAACTGAGCAGAGGAGAGGTAAGGACATCACTTATAGACTTAGCAGTGGCAGCTTGTTGGTGCTGGGATTTAAATTTTTAACCTATAGTCCAACATCTCCACCATTAAGCTACCTTTTCCCTGGTACTGCAAGTAATTGTCTGTTATGTTTCAAAATGTTTTACCATTAAAGAGATATTAAAGTTTGAATTTAATATGTTAATCATCAAAATGTAATTAATTTGATTAATGTTAATTTAGTAAGTGTGAATAATTTCATAATTATAAACAAACAAACTAACAATTCTATTTTCACAGTTCCATAAAAATAATAAGTCCTCAGAACAAAGTACATTTTCAATCTACCTTCTAAAAATCTACATTTTCAAACAAACTGCAAACAATTATTTCTAAAATCAGGGGTGCCACTAGCAATTTTGGGCCCTATGAAAGATAATGAGATTGGGCCCCACACCACACCCATTTTGCACCAAACATACAAGCCAGCCTAGCTGTCCAAATTTTTTGTCTACAATTGAATAACACTGACCTATACATTTTGCTATTGCTTTTGATCA
Organism: Tachysurus fulvidraco; assembly: GCF_022655615.1. Classification (NCBI taxonomy): domain Eukaryota; kingdom Metazoa; phylum Chordata; class Actinopteri; order Siluriformes; family Bagridae; genus Tachysurus; species Tachysurus fulvidraco. The sequence goes on from NC_062531.1 coordinate 7,234,483, forward strand.
CTAGATATCAGTATTTAGTAAGAGATTTAGTGAGAGACCTACCATGGCTGTATAGCTAGCAGAGCATTATGAGAAGGTCATTTCTGACCATGAGAGAAAAGAACACATGGGATGCAAAACAGTGCATCTGTACACTGTGGGCTACTGATCGGAAGGTCATGGGTTCAAACCCCAGGTCCACCAAGCTGCCACTGCTGGGCCCCTGAGCAAGGCCCTTAACCCTCAGTTGTAAGTCACTCTGGATAAGGGTGTCTGCTAAATGCCGTAAATGTAAATGTAAACCAATCCCTTTTCATCTTTACACTGTGTACCAGTCAATGCCTGTCACAGGGTAACGCAGCTTTGTTAAAAGTCCATCCTGGCCACTAGGGGGACACATAGGGATATGTCCTGTAGGGGATTAACCAGGAAGTTGAAGAGTAAAATGAGAGATCATGTTGGAAGCTGCCTGTCGCTACTCGATCCGTACAGCAACACGATCGGTTCCGCGCATGTGCGAAATGACGTCACTTCCTGTCATCGCCGACCGCAGTTTCGGAAATTAACGCTATCCTTACCGTTGTCATAGCACTTTATTTGTATTGTTCGTTTAATGTCTGTTTTGTGTGCAAGTTTGCTTACTCTAACTTGTTTTTATGGTATTGTTGTCCTAAGCAATCACTAAAATAATGTATAAAAATTTTAAGGTTAATATGTGACACAAAATAAAATGTATGAGAAAATGTAGTAAAATCAAACTATAGTTTACATATGTTACACATAATTTGGGAAATACAGATGTGTGTGTTTACATTTACAAAAACACAGGACTAAACTGATTTATTCAACTGATTTATTCATAAATTAATTTGTTCCCTCCCTCCCTCCCTCACACTCACTCACTCACTGAACATGGCATTGACCTTTAAGCCTTTATCAATGCAGTATGACAAAAATGTTTCCATGTCCTCTTGACATTGAAAAATAAACATAAAATCATCCTTTGCCTCAGAGAATTCTTCACACATGACCCTTTTGAGGGCAAAACCCTTTTTTTTTTGAGGGAGGGAGGGAGGGAGGGAACAAATTAATTTATGAATAAATCAGTTGAATAAATCAGTTTTGTCCTGTTTTTGTAAATGTAAACTATTAAAAGGCAGACAAATAAAATTGCAAATAATAAGACTTGCAAATAAAGTGCTATGACAACGGTAAGGATAGCGTTAATATCCGAAACTGCCATCGGCGATGACAGGAAGTGACGTCATTTCGCACATGGGCGGAACCGATCGTGTTGCTGGTACAGATCGATTAGCGACACTGCCGCATGCTCTGTTGTAATGGTCACCTTAACCCTGTTTTAAGAAACTATTGTTTTCTGCTCAAAGAGAATTAATTTATGGTGTAGCTTCTGCTCACCTGCTGTGACTATGTGGGATGGTTATCGACAAATATTCTGCTTACTTGACTGCATAGATATCTATACACTAGATGTCGCCTTGGGGTCCTAAAAATGCGTCAAAACCGCCGCCATCTTTATACTGTGCTCTTGTACTCTGTGCTGAGTTTGGTTGTTCAAACGAAAAAAATCTAAAAAACCAGACAGCAAGGGATTACATTACACAAGTGAGAATGTGTTTTATGATATTGAATGTTAGGAAATTATATTTCTGGTTACGTTGGTTTGTTTCAGCCTTTGGTTAACGACCGCAGCTAATCCATGCTAGTTACCCATCAGTTTTTGACAGTTAGGGAAACCGACAATGTTTGTAGATTCCGAAGCTCTTAATAAGGACCTTTTTGCTTAAAGGTGAAAAGACTTTATGTATGTTTTGTAAGATTCCCTTATCTGTCAAACATATATTTTATTAGATTGTCCTGGACTTGACAAAAGCAGAATGCTCTTTTATAAAGTTACTTTACTTAAGGACATATTTAATGACATGAAAAGGTTTTGAATTTTTTTCATCGTATGTTAATTAAAATAAACAATTGTATAATATGACTTGCTGTTTATATTTGTTTAGTTTTTATTTCATTTATATGATATATTTGTGTTTTTGTTTGAATTTTGCCATGAAAATAGCTTTTGATTGCTGACATGGCATTAAATAAAATAATCAGAATATGAATCTGTTTGTAGATTCTCGTCAACCTACACATTCTTGTTCATCTTCAGATAAGACTGTTTTTCTGTCTACTGGACTGTTTCTGACTTAATGCCCATTTGCCATATACTCATGCCTATGCTCATGGAAGACTTTTGGAGTTGTATTTATGTATATATTTGTGTGGTTTGACAAGTTTTGGGATGTGGATATGTTAAACATGTAAATATTTTCAATACAAATGACGCAAGCAACAAAAATGATTCCCCCTTTAATTTCTTATAGCATGAACAGTGCAAAGTAACTGAGACTGTTATAACTACCATTTGTGACCTTACTATATTTCAAGTATATATATTTCTGAATCATGGGGCATTTCTCTTTCTTCACTTTGTGCCAATTTACAAACAGTAGCTGCTCTGTCTTTGTCACATAATTGTGTAGGCCATAAACCATGATCAACTGACATACGTCTAAGTACGGTGAACCATACTCAGAATTCGTTCTCTGCATTTTGACCCATCCAAAGTGCACACACACAGCAGTGAACACACACACACCGTGAACACACACCCGGAGCAGTGGGCAGCCATTTATGCTGCGGCGCCCGGGAAGCAGTTGGGGGGTTCGGTGCCTTGCTCAAGGGCACCTCAGTCGTGGCCGGCCCGAGACTCGAACCCACAACCTTCGGATTACGAGTCAGACTCTCGTATTATATTATTATTATTATTATTATTATTATATTATTATATTAATAGAAATAATAAAATAATAAATATCCTGCAACACCAGCATTTCCAGCAGTGTCCAACATTTCTCATGATCATACTGGGAAAACTAGATGTGACTATTAGCTTAACAGCTGTATTTTGTGCTTGCCAGCTAGATATGAACATACAGCATACAATGTTAAATTAACTCAAAAACCTTTAGCTTCATACACTGTACATAATTGTGATTCTGCCTATGAAAACCCAGCTATAATACTTTTTGTGATTTACATAAAAACATCCTTCATAATGTAAAGGAAATTCTGTGAACCTTGATGTACTAACTGTATTAACTAAGCAAGATCAAGGCACATATCAGAGATTTTTATAAAAATCCTTAAATAGATCCACATATTTGATTTTACACATGTTTTAAGCCGGATGCTTTTCCTGATCCTCTTATTTAATTACTAAGAAATAACCCCTCAGTAAATGGGTTGATTCCCTGTCCAGGAATTGAACACAGAATCCTGCCACTGGACCACCAGGGGGGTAATTAGAAGTTGCAGCTATTCTTTCAAACGTGACCAAGGGATACTAGATGACTTTATTCCTTCATTCAACTAACAGTAAGTAATCATTTAAAAAAAAATTTGCATATCATTTACAGTTTACCTACTGTGCTATTCCACATTAAAATCTCCTGTAAATCTTCTTGTAAATATTTAATGATGGTGAAATTAAACTTTCCCCTGAAATGTGAAAGTTTTTTTTATATATATATATATATATATATATATTAATGTTAAACTTTAATTGTATATATTATTTTATACTTATTTTTTCTTCTTCTTCTTATATTTATTTCTTTTCCTCTCTCTTTTGTTTCCATACCTCTGTAAAGCTGCTTTGAGACAATGTGAACTGTTAAATTCGCTATACAAATTGAATTGAATAGTTGCTTCCTACCTTGAAGCTTTTTCAACAAGGTGCACAATACTGCCATCTTGTGGTCAGAAGGTCGAATGACTGCCTTTGGGCCTCAAAGGTTCCAGCTATTTTTGATTGTTTAATGTAATAAAGCAACCATTTTTTTATTCTGAAAACTATAAAGAAAAAATAATAGATTAATGCATCATTATTAATGTACTACATACTATGTATATATAACTCTGTGATTGAATTTATAAATACATTTATAACTGGGATGAATTACCTTGCACTGTAGCAGTTTTATGACTCTGCTTTGTCAACACTTGTAGCCTTATTCATATACTGTTTTGTCCTAGTACTAAACGTATGACTTAATCAGCAAGGCTCACGTATATATGAGCCAAATAAATGAACATTATTGTGGAATGGAATGAAAGTGCTTTTGAACTGGGGAGTTCACATTTTAAGTTGGAATGGAAGACTTAAGATATTTTTATTAACAGGACTTGTTAAAGAGTACAGGGGCAAAGTCAAGTTCTTTTTATTTATTAATTCCTCTGCCAGAGAATATTATTGCACTAAGAAAGCAGATTTCTTGACTGCTTCCCTGCTAACCAAATAAAATTAAATAAAATAAAACAGTGATGCAAATGAGCCCCCAAAATTGCGCAAGGGGTGGTCCAGTTTTTTTTTTTTTATTATTGCAATAATATGAAAATTTTTTAAGCAAGTGTCATGGCCATGCAATGAAAAAAATAAGGTTTCGATGGTAGTCAATTGGGCTGCAAAAAATCGAGGGTGAAAAAATCGAATCTCATGCTCAGCAAAAACTAACAATGCATAAAAACCAATGTTGTTAGTAATCTTTGATGTATCTAAGACTGGAATCTTTTGGGATCATGATACATGGTCCTGTTACATTCTGTAACAGTAATGGTGTCCAGGACAAAATGTAAAAGTGTGTAAAAAAAAATATACACGAATACTGTATATAAAATGTTTATTCACAGGTAAAATGGTGACTTTTTCCTTTTTTTACCCAAAATAAAATGACAAGCAAGATGACCAGCACCAATAGAGATGGCACCAAAATCCCAATGATGAGGCCCAGATGTGACGGTTTATGACTGCACACTGCATCACTTGACTGTGTTCCCTGTGTGATTGTTATCTGCCCCAAAGACTCACATCTGTAAAGGTGAGTAATATAAAAATATCATTAATAATGATATTTTCACCTCATTTATAAATAGAGTTCACAATACAGAAAATGTGACAGTCGTCTTATATTCACTTTGTATGTGGTTTGCAGTGCATAAATGAACCATCTGAATATGTCTCCTCTGAGCAGTCCTTACACACTGTATCCATCAATGATGTTCCTGTAAAGTTTTATATATATGCTGAATGAAGTTCATAAAACTGTTTGACAGAATACAGTTGAATTTTAATGAAACTTTATTAGGTATATTTAAAATAATGTTAAAATGCTAACCATTCTGGTAGGTGTATTGCCCAGGAAGGCAGGTGGAGTGCTCTTGGGCTTTTCTGCAGCTCTCACCCTGAGTTTCTATACAATAATATCCTGTCATAGGCTCACAGTGTGCATCTGAAGTGTACGAACATTTATGTTTTACATGTAATCCATTACCTTTGGAAAGAAAACAATACACATTACATAAAAGTGTCCTATATGATTATTTAGATATTTTATTAGAGGTTTTCTAATGAATCTTGTGAAGTTACAGGAATGAGCACATCTTCACCTTCATCACACACAGCACAGGGAAGACATGCCGTCAGTCCATTCGGGGCATCAGTGTAGGTTGATCCAGTGCACGTTTTACACTGTGTGCCTAACTGACTGTTGCAGTGTTTAAGCACATGGTGACCTGGACAATAACATTTTATTCTCAAGCATTTCTCATGGTAAAAACATCTAATGGTAAAAGTATTTAACTATTATCTGTTCATAGCATTGTGGTCCAGTTTTGGCCACTTCCTCTTGGCAAATTTTTTTCAGTTCTCCAAGCTTACAAGGATTCTTCTGATGGATTTGGAATTTCGAAATCCTACATGAATATTCAATTGGATTTATGTCAGGAGATCCATCCAAGGCCTTCTTTCTCCAGAATAGAAAGTATATTGTTTGTTTTTGAATTAAATATACTTTTTAGTTAATATTTGTTTTTTATCAGTTCAAAAAACAATTAGTATATCTGAAGTGGATATAGGCACTGGAAGTATAGCAAAAAAATGCTTATTTTACCATGCTGTAAAGCTTCAATATTTTAGTGTTGCTTGGAACAATGTACATTTATTGTATTTGCAATTACATCTTAGTCAATTAAGAAAGATAGGATTCAATAACTAGATAATAAAAATAAGGTAACCTACCAGGAGCACACATTGGACAGCATTCTCCATGAATTTCATACTCTGCAGTGTTGCATGCTGTGCAGCTCATTACATTAATGAGCTTCAGTATTACTGGATATACAGCATATAAACGCATGGCAGATGGGGGAGCTTCACTACTTGTAGTACAAGGAAGGAAACATCTGTGTGCTCAAGTACACCTGAAAAAAATCAATAACATTTTATATAAACTCAATATCAAGATTAATTTAACACAAATTAGCTGTTGTACTCAATTTGGGGTCTGTGAATCGCATCCAGCAGGAACTGTGTTTTTTTTTCTTCTTTTGTTTTGGTTTTTTTTGTGGTGGTGGTATAAACTACTACAGTATTAACTGATATTATAACTTATAATAAAGTAAATACATTCCTTGACTTTGACTCAATATTTCCATCACAACAGAAAAGCAATCGCCTATATTAGGTTTTTGATGCCTTTACATATTTCACATAGTAACTGAAAAAAGAAACTGAATCTTAACTGAAATAGCAGTTGTTAAACTTTTCATTTTCCATTGAAAGGGGAGTTTGTTTGACTTTTCTCAGTGCAAACAGATGCATTTTTTGAGATTATCTTAAACCACCAAAGCTTCTTGTTCCACAAAAAATTTTATAAGTATACTTGTTTGTAAATATAAGATATCAGTTTCTCAGCCGTTCTCAGTTATCTGGTTAAATGCCTGCTGTTATATTGTCCAAGAAGAAGATATATTGGAAAACATTATTTATGATGAATGAATTAATGACTGAACGAAAGAACCAACAAATGAATGAATTTACACACAGTAGATCACTAGCTTATTTAAAATGAACTAGAACACACAATATACAATATATGTTGTTGTTGTTGTTGTTTTGAAAGAAATCATATTCTAGAGAAATTCCAATACTTGTCCCTTGACTCAAAAAATCCTGTACTGCTTATGATGTTTTATCTTACTGCAGCATTTGATACTGTTGACTACTCAATTCTCCTGACATGTCCAGCACAAGAAGTTGGCCTTCAAGGTCCCATACTGCAATGTGTTAGGTCATGTTTCACAATTAGGACTTTCTCTGTTATGATTGGTGATCTCTCTTTCTCCCCAGCCCCTTTGACCTCTGTTGTTCCACAGGGATCTATTTTGTGCCCTGTTCTATTTTCTCTGTACATGCTGCCACTAGGGTCAATTATTTCAAAGCACAATGTTGCATTTCATCTGTATGCAGGTGATTTATTGTGTCAAACTCTTCTGATGCACTTGAATCCACAGCTGTTTGCATGATATGAAACTTTGGTTGTCCCAGAATTGTCTGTGTAAACAGAGTAAAACAGAGTGTATTCTGTATGGCACCTTCAACCTTACTAGTTTTGTTACTGCTGGTCAAGATTTCTCGGCCCCTCATTTTAGCTAAGCAGTCAAAAATATATGGGTGACTTTAGACAACAGATTTAACTTTCAGACACACATTGATTCTGAAATCAAGACAGGTGTTGTGAAAAATTTAAGTAAAAATAATTAAGGTATTATTCCTTACAATACTATAATCAAAGTAAAGTATTAAGCCTTGCAAAATATTACAATTGGTGTCATAGGACATAAGTAGGCGATGTTGTAGGCCAGATGTAAACAAGAAAAGATGTTTATTGTAATCATAAACTTAGAAAAGTAACCAGACTCAGTGCTGTCAGGCCCAGTCAGTCTGAGCTCTCTGATCAACAATGTGTGAGGAAGTGAAAATCAAGAGTTCAGCTGAAACAGGCCTCATGAAGGGAGTAGGGCGAGACCGCTGAATCAGGCGACCAGCTGGACAGACCTGCTGAATCTGAGATTGAGGGTCTAAGGGGAACATGACATTTAGTGGAAATAGAGAAACTAAGGCTTAAAATATGCATGTGCGTGCAAGCCCAGTCTGGAAAGTGACAGACTGAGATCATAACAATGTTCAGCTCATAGGTTTAGTAAGCTTAAGGAGTCAACATAGAAATCCACTAATATACAAAGCGACATTATAACAGCAAAGGCTTAGCAAAAACAGCAATACAACATGACCAATATAATCAAGAACTTTTATCATAATTCAAACTCATAAAGCTAACCTATAATCAATCATTTATATAATCAGTAGAAATCATATACAATAGCAAGAAATGAAATGAGGAAACTTACTTATTGTAGCTGTAAACGAGGATTAATTCACAAGAAGTCTGTTATGGAGGATTGAGTGGCAAATAACTCAAGAATAAGAAGAGACAAGAAGATCTCTGGAGCACATTTTTAACAACATTTTTTAACAGCGAAGCATATTTTTTAATAACAATGCAGAAGTAAGGCGGGAAAAACAACAGGGCAGACTTGTTTTTCTGATCAATTAAAAGGGCAGACTTGTTTTTCTGGGAAATAAGAGGAAGTCTTATTGTGTATTCTGCAAAGTAAGGGGAATTTAGAAAGGAGGGATTACCTGAATGTATAGAAGGCACTTAGAGGTGCCAGGGTATATACTGAGGAGATTTCCTTTGGAGGGGGCTCTTGCTTGCTTGCTTTTTTGTGTTCGAACTCTTTGGGTTGCAGGGGGATGCTTGCGTGGGTTTTTTTCATTTGATTGCTTTTGACTTTTTTTTTTTAATTTTTCCTTGAGCTCAATGGAATTGTTGGCTGATTGGCGGCAATAAAGAAGTTTGCTCATTCTCATCCAGGTTTGGAAAGTCTTCTCATTGTTTAATTTGTATCAATTATAGTGTAACAGTAAAGTTTAGTTTAGATAAATTGTTTAATAGTTAATGTAAATAGTTAATTTTATAGTAAATACTTATAGTTAATTTAAATAGTATTCAATATTCGGCCAAAAGTGCGGTTCACCCTGCGATGTGTCCACTCGGAGGCGGGCTCTGAGTTCCGACACAGGCTTTTTCCATCTTCGCCTATTCGCAAAGGTCAAACCCTTTCTGAATCTGAGTGATCCAGAGAAAGTCATTCATGCTTTTATTAGCTCAAGGCTAGATTATTGCAACGCTCTTTATGTTAGTCAATCATGCTTGTCTGTATCGTCTGCAACTTGTGCAAAATGGAGCAGCTAGTATGTGGACCAATACTCACAAACATGATCACATCACAACAATCCTGCATTCCCTTCACTGGCTCCCGGTACAATTTCCCATACATTTCAAACTTTTTATGTTTGTTTTGAGTGCAATTAATGGCCTGGCAGCTTCTTACCTATGTAAAAGTTTTTACCAACAAAGCAGAGTTTTGCATTCTGTTGACCGAAACGTACTAGAATTTCCTTGGTTGAGGCGTAAACAATGAGGTGATCATTCTATTGCAGTGGCCAGTCTTACTCTGGAATACCCTTCCCTGAGTTACAAACCTTTTATGTGACTACAGATGTTTATCAGCTAATATGAATCTCCAGTGATGTGTATTCTGTGAGCTAATAGTATGTCACACGTGTAGACAGTTAAAATTTAACGGTGCGCAGTGGTGAAAATGGCGGCCGATGTCCGCATATTGTTTATTTTATTCGTTAATTATGGCTCCGAAGCATTTGTGGGTTATTTCAGTGTGTGTGGAAAACAGCTATGTGTGTAGTGCAATGGTAAAAGTGTAAAAGGTTCATTTGAATGTACAACATAACACCAGTTATGGCTGCGGCCTTGTTTATGGGCGCACACATGTTAATGTTATAGTGATACAGATTCAGATCATAGAACTGGGCGCCAAGTTATGAGACATATGTGTATTATTGAAGTTTGGGTTCTTATACAGTAAATGTAACACAGTTTAACTGCAAATGGAATTTATTCTGTTGTATAAAGTGAACACTTACAAAATGGAGTTATTACAAAAATACTCCTTTTGGATAAAAGGACAAAGATGCAGGGTGTTTAAAGGAAAAAGGATAAACGTGATTGATGTTAGACCAAAAATGGAATTTAAAGAGAAAATGTTTGTTTTTGGTTTCATACAAATGTTTGAGTTAATGTTTGTAAAATGTGTGAGGCATTTATGTGAAAGTAGACCTTTTGAAGAATATAAGGAAATTGTTATCCAAATGTGGATATAACCTGTGCTTCAATACAAAGCAGACAAAAATAACAGAAAGTGATTCATGATTGCAGATGCAAAGTTAAAATGAAGTTGAAAATAAAGATAATCCGTGTTACTGGAGAATGAGCAACAGTTGTCCTGCGTCGCTGATTTCTCAGGAATATTTCTGATATTTTCAGTTTCAGGATTATCTATATATCTGCCAGCGGGGGCCTAGCAGGGGCCCGCTACACACACATTTAGAATGGCTTTCATCACACTTAACACACTGCTTACAGTGTGATGCAGATGTAACGTAATGTTTTTCAAAATACTATTTACCTGCTTTAAAGGTTTAATTAAGAGGTTTAATGGATTTCCCTCGGAAAATTTGAGAGAAAGTTGTTCTGAGTTGCATTTGTGGTATTATTCGTGGTGTCACTTCCTTCAAGACATCTTCATTTCTTTGTCAGTACTCAGAGTTCCATACACTTGTATTCCCTATTCCATAATTTCACTGATTGTATTAAAACTTATAGCATGCATGCAATAGATGAGAAGGTGTACAAGTTTCACCTAACCTAAAACCTGGAGATGGATAACTCTCACGGTTGGAAGAGTTAGCTGAATGAAACACAAACTACAACCTAAACCTAACCACAGATAAAACATTTTAGTGTCGTAGTGTGTCAATGGTTTTTAAGCATCCTCATTCATAGCTCAAGCTAGTTTCTTCAAACATGTTTTTTTAATGTTTCACAATTCTTTTAAAAAGGAGAACTTTTTTTTTTCTCTTGCTTTCACATGTGTTAAATTTGCAAAGGTGCAAGATGAACATGAGTTATGGAAACTGAAACAAGACACAATGGTCTTAAAACCCAGTGTGTTGAAGTGATAAAGTTTGATTTCCAATTTCTGACTAGTGTACAAAAGTGCAAATACATATACAGACAGAGAGAGAAACTTGTTGCCAGCTATATAGAGAGATCATATAAGATGTGGGCCATGGAAAGAACATCTGAGTAAGAATCTGCACCAGACGTCCAGTATCACTGTCAACCAGTATAACCAAACTGTTTCATGAAATGTGGTTCCTGGGTTTAATGTTTTAGGATACTGTAAGTGCATATTCACATAGACATTCTAAAGGGAAAGTATTGTTCTGATGTGGATGTGGCACATAGCAGAAATACTACTTCTGTTTATTGTGAAATTGCAGAAGTCCCAAATTACTAATCAACCATTACATCCTCATTTAAAATAATCTCATTGCCTGAGCCTGGGAAGGATTCCCATTCAGGGAGCAAACCCAGCCAGCTAAGGCTCAGAGCCATTCCCAAGCCCAGATAAAATGGGAGGTTTGATGTAAAAACCTGTGCCAAATTTGATGTAAAAACCTGTGCCAAATCAAATATGTGGACTAGATGAACCGCTGTGCCGGCCCTGAACAGGGAGCAGTCAAAAGAATTACATGAGTTTCTGACATTAAATACTAATATATATATATACACACACACACACACACACACATACAGTATATGTATATCCAATATAATGTTATGTATGAATAACCATATAAATGTATAAATCCAATCCTACAAACTTTGTAAGTGGACTAACAAGAAGTAAATAATATTATGACCGTGTAAATCATGAGCTCTTTAAAAACACCAGATGGTACAGAGGTATAAAATATTTTAATAATACATTGATAAAATGTAAACTTTCACTTTAACTGAGAATTTAGAACAAAACAAAAACACACGCCAGGGAGAAAACAAACAGACATCTGCACAAACACGTACACACTTGTACAGTTTATCTCCCACAAAGTGCATATGTAACAGTTTAATTTACTCAATCACAAATCACTCCGACCAGTCTGTTCTTTTTCTTCTACATAATTTTAAAAAAGGTAACCAGTTTCAAAAGGAGTTTTTTTTTTTGATGACAGGAGTTCCTCCTGAAAATCCTGGTGTACTTAAAGCATTGAAATGAGGCTCAGAATAAAATATAAGTTAATTAATTTAAAAAAGGTGTGTTTCTTTTTCATGCTGCTTGTCCCTTGTGTGCACGTTCCTCCACATAAAGTTGCATCTGTTGAAAGTGAGAATGTGGGTGCAGCAGTGCCTGTTTTTCCACACTTCTGTCAAGCGTATGGTTATTGTAGGAACTATTTGTCTATTTTTGTTTGTGTAATGTTAGAATTTTGTTTATTTGTATAGTTTATTTTTTGGTCTTTTGTGTTAATTTATGTTAATTATAATACGTTTACTTTTCTTTGTATTTTTCTAATTGGATTGGGTTTTCTATTGGGTTAGGCCATGTGCACCCATAGGGGATAAAAGGGGTTTAGTTGTGGCAGCCCAGAATGCACCTGGGTTGGGCACAAGGAGCAGGAGATGCAATTGTTTGTTTGCCTGCAAACCCCTGCAAAATAAAGTTCACCAAACGCATCATCTGGCTTGGACTCAATCTTTTAACTGAGTAAACCACAACCCATGGTGTATCTTGGTGATTAATTGAGTTATGTTTGATAAATTTTTTATTACATTTAATTTGACCAATGGTCACTACAACTGTAAAAAACCTGCAAAGGACGATTTATCGAAGTCATATCTTGTGGATTATTGTTGATTGATGCACGGATGGCTGCATAGCGATTGTTTAATTCATTGCCTTTGTTGTCTGGATGCAGAAGGCGGGAAAGGCCTCGCCCACAACCAGTGCTCCCCCTCCCTTCATTATTCCACATTCCCTAATTATGACTGCTAATGCTGTACAAGAAAACGGCCAAACTATTGGGGGTTGATGACATGGGCGTAAATTTCATTTAACAGTAGGGGGAGACAATAAATATAAAATTTCTCGTGAGCATTTTTTCAGTGCTTTACATAAAGAAAGTAAAACTATCATAAAAAAGTAATCACAACAATGAAAACAAGTATTTATACAACAAGCTATTGTAAACAAGCTAACGTTAACTAGATAAGTCATATTTTAATCGCTAATATAGCAGATTCATGGAAAATTACATCGGTAATCAGCATTTTTGCCACAACTACATTAATTGGGCCGCAGCCACACACCTGACTCATGTGTGCAGAGTAGGTGAGATGTACTTGGAAAGCAGGCAGTGCGTCAAACCACTGTGAGGAAGGAGTGGGGGAACTCAACTGTCTCTAAATGCATTTTTTTTGGGGGGGGGTGTTCTACTTACACAATTATTTAGGTATATATATATATTTTTTCACAATAGACAGTGCGATATTTTTTAATCATTTTTTGGGGGGCACAATCCTCGGATGGGGGGGATTTACGCCCATGATTGATGATAGCAATCTATTCTGAAATACAATTGTCAAGAGGATTTGAATTAAAGACTGGATCAAAAGTGCAGTACCTTTACGCACCACCTCGCAACAATTGGAACAATAAAGTATTGAATAACACTATGCAAAACTGTGCCCCCTTCTTCCTCTCTGTGGATTGGAGCAAAATGTGGACGTCTCTTCTAAACTGAGTCAAAAATATATGTTTAAGGGCTTGAGCTTTCAAATTGAAATGTCCCAAGAAAAAAAGGAAAGCAAAATGCAAACAAGCAAAAAGGTTAATGGAGGACCTAAACATTTTCATGAAATGAAGCAACAATGCCAATTCAGTGTCTTCACTCCTCAGAAGCTTTATTCAATGTCTCCCCCCCCCCCCCACCCCCGAATGAACTGACAAAACAAAATGAATACTTTGCAAATAAAGTGAACACTTACTGTGAATTTGCTGACCATATTAGGTTGTGTGATGTGATGGGCATCAATATGTGTCTCCAAATACGAACAACAAAAGGAACAACTCGAACTTCAAACACAACTTGCTTAGCATTTGCAGAAGTTTTTGAAGTGTTTGAAGTTTGAGTCGTTTCACTTTACCTTTCACTTTCTGTTTAAATTTTTTCTTCTTGTGCTTCAACTTCATGTTTTCTATTCAGAGCAGCAACATGTACAGTAAATTGGAGACACTGTCATCTGGACATACACCGTCCACATTACTGCAATCCATGTGCTGAATTGTTTGTTCCAGAGCAGAGAGACAATGTCAATGATGCGCATTTTACCACCACAGTGCAACCACCAGCTGGCCGTCTTAAACAAATATAATTTCAGAATGTATATCAAAATGAAAATGCAGACTTCAACATCAATAAAACGGCTCAGCCTATCCAATGAACAAATGCAAATTTGCAACCATAAGTCATGCAAAGGCAAAATGACATCACTGCTATGTTGGTCCAGCAAAATCTGAGCTCTGTTCTGCCCCCACGAAATATTCAGGGATATCACAGAGCTAAGAGTCTCCTTGCAGAACATTTTGGTAACGAACATAAAATCGCATATGCATTTATGGAGACGATCCACAACTGGCCGTCAATAAAAGGTAAGGACATTAAAGCACTGCAGTCATTCTCCCTGTTTCTCAGAGGATGCTCAAATTTAACTGAGTACATTGCTCACATGAAAGAGCTGTCTGCCTTACAAACTAAGGGAAAGATGGAGAAATGTGGCTTGTGACCTTCAGATGAGGCGTGACCAGAGAGCATTGCTTATTGATGTTGTTGCCTTCATTGAAAAACAAATAAAAATTGCATCTGATCCACTTTTTGGCAACATTCAAGACCGCCAGCACTCCATACCCAAGAACACTAATAGCAGCCACCTAAAGCAAAAGAAAAGGTGTAATGCCACCAATGTTACAGTAAACAAAACAGGAAATAAAAACATGTCCTCTGTAAATTATTGTTTATGTTGCCAACTGACTCATCACACAATGGATAAGTTTCTTCAAAGAGAGCTGCACCTAAAGTTGGAAAAATCTGTTTTCTGGACTAATAGCACCACCGGTCTGAAATACATCCGTAATGAAACAAAGAGGTTTCACACCTTTGTCGCAAACAAAGTCTCTCTCATTTGAGAAGCCACATATGACCAGTGGAGGTATGTGAGCTCCAAAGACAATCCAGCATACAAGACATCATGAGGGTTGAGATCAGAGGACTTCCTGGAGCAGGTAGATCTACGGCCCAGGGTTCTTGTTTGAGTCTAAAGATAAGTGGCCTAAGCTGGATGTAAAGTGTGATCTAATCCCTGCTGATGACCCTGAAATAAAGAAGGATGTAACGGTAAGTGCTGTTGTAGAGGAGAGGAAAAGCAGCACCTGTTTCCTCTTCTTCTACTTTTCATGCTGGGTGAAGCAGAGGCGGGCTGTGGCCTGGTTTTTAAAGGTGAAGGAGCTCCTCACACAGTACTGTCCCAGAAAAGAAAAGACTTTATACAACAGTCAGAGGAAGATGTAATCACCAAAGAACAAAGGGTGGCACAAAAAACTCTTTTTAAACATTTTAAGAGCACACTAAAATGACAACACTTAACATGTGAGGACCTGGCAGAAGCAGAGCATTCAATCATTCAGTTTGAGCAACATCTCAAGTTCAAAGCTGATTATCAGTTCACTCAGAGCCACTAAGGGCGTACCAAAGGACAGTAACTTGTAGAGGCTAGATCCAGTGATTGACAGTGGAATCGTCTGAGTGGGCGGCCGTCTCAAGAAGGCAGAATTAAAATCAGAGGCCAAGCACCCTGTCATTTTGTGTAAAGACATGCATGTGGCAACATTAATTCTGCGGCATATTCACCAACAACTCTGACATGCAGGAAGAAACCACATGTTGTCCAGGCTGCGTCGGAGATACTGGATAATCAATGCAAACTCTGCTGCCAGAAAGGTCCTGTCAGAGTGTGTGACCTGCAGAAGAAACAGAGGAAGGCTAATGGAACAAAAAAATGCCTGATCTGCCCAGGAAAGAGTAATGCCAGATAAAGCTCCATTTACCAATGTTGGAGTAGATTATTTTGGCCCTATTGTTGTCATTTTCACTTGCCTGTCCAGTCGTGCTGTTCAATTGGAAGTGGCAAATACACTGGATGGATCATTCCTGTATTAATGCAATCAGAAGATTTGTGTGCAGACGTGGCCCAGTCTTCTCCATCAGGTCTGATAACGGTCTGGCACTAATTTTGTTGGAGCCAACAGGGAGATAAAAGAAAATCTGGCTGCTCTAAACCAGGACAAAATCCAAAGATCCTTGATCCAAGATGGCATAAACTGGCATTTCAATACCCCTGCATCCTCAAATCAAGGTGGTATCTGGGAGCACTAAGTGTGCTTTGATGAAGGATGATGTGTATCTTCAAACTGTGTTTTGTGAAGCTGAGGCCATCTTAAATGACCAACCAACCACACCAGTCTCTGAAGATTCTGATGATTTAGAAGCCCTCATGCCTAATCACGTCTTAACATTAAAGGGCAAACCTCGACAAGCAATCTTGCACCTGAGATGGATCTCAGAATACTTACCTCTTACGCAGAAACATCTGTCCTGGACATATTGTGCTGTTTGCAGATGCCGTTGGCCACGTTAATGCATGAGGCCTGGTTCCTTCTGTGCAGCTCAAGAACAAGATCAGAGTGTTGGAGAGGCTAGTGACCAAGCTCTGCCTGCTGCTGAAGGCAGCTAAAGAGTAATTCTCTTTCTTTCTCTCTGTCCTACTTCCTAATGCCCTGTCTGTGGTCTTCAGTTACAGGTTGATGAAGATGAAGAAATGACACTTCACAGTAGTATAGCTCCTTTAGTTTAGTTATTGTGTAATTGTGATTTTATGCCCAATTAGGGGCCGGAGTGTAGGAGCTATTTGTCTATTTTTGTTTGTGTAATGTTAAAATAAATAAACACAAAATACCAAAAAATAAACTAAACAAAAAAATTTATGTTAATTAGAATATGTTTACCTTTCTTAGTATTCTTCTAATTGGATTGGGTTTTCTATTGGGTTAGGCCATGTGCACCTAGGGGATAAAAGGGGTTTAGTTGTGGCAGCCCAGAATGCACCTGGGTGGGCCTATGTTGTTGTTTTTTTTATCAGTCTTTGTCAAGCCAGTTAGGCACAAGGAGCAGGAGATGCAAAATTGACTGTACAAAAAAGAACCTACAAACGCTGATTTCACAAAACAACATGCGCAACATGCATGATATTTTTGGGGTGGAGTTTTCTGCAACAGACCAGTTTTTAAGAGGTTAGGTTTGTTTGCATATCATTTTGAAAACCTGTTTGTAAATTAATATCTGCTATCTATTAACCACCTATTAACATATCAGACATAGGAGGCAGAATAGGTCTCATGTCATTAGCTCTGTAATGGTTTAAAGGGACATTTTTTGCTTACATTTCTCTCTAAATATAGTCTTTAAAAAGTAATTATAGAGAACACAGGAGAGCATAATATGACATGTCAAAGAGCTAGTGTTGACCTGACCTCTAAATTCACCAGATCTTAATCTGATCGAGAATTTGTGGGGTGCAAATAAATCTGATCCAATAAGACCCCTCCTCACAACTTACAGATGTTCATCACACCTCCAGAGTTCTTGTGGATGCTCAAAAGGTTAGAGTGCAACAAGCCCTCATTTTATTTCCCAGTATAATGTAATGTATGAATAACTATGTATAAATACAATCCTACAAACTTTGTAAGTGGACTAACAAGAAGTAAATAATACTACAACAGTGTAATTCGTTAAAAACTACAGATGGTACAGAGGTATAAAATATTTTAATAATACATTGATAAAATGTGAGAAACTTTCACTTTAAGTGAGAATTCAGGCCAAAACAAAAGCACGCGCCAGGGAGAAAGACATCTGCACAAAACCACACACAGTTTATCTTCCACAAAGTGCATATGTAACAGTTTCATTTACTCACACTCACTTTTTTGAACTTCCTGTCATGATGTTGTCACTGATTACTGCAAATCCATACATTCAGCATACAGCCGTGGATATCAAGCTGGTGAAAGGAAACGTAGAGAGTACATACACACAGACCAAAAATCACTCCCAACAGTCTGTTCTTTTTCTTCTACACAAGAAGCAAAACAGTTGTTTGACGTGTAGTCGACCGAGTTCCTCCTGAAAATCCAGTTCTACTTAAAGCATTGAAATGAGGCTCAGAATAAAAAAACAAAAACAAAAAAAGGTGTATTTCTTTTTCATGCTTGATGGCCCTTGTGTGCGCGTTCCTCCACATAAAGTTGCATCTGTTGAAAGTGAGAATGTGGGTGGTTAAATGCAGCAGTACCTAGTTTTTCACACTTCTGTCAAGATTACTGCCTAACCGCCTCTTTAAAATGTGACTATATTGCGTATGGTTATGATGATTACCTTTACTATATCGGAGGTCATTGTTTTCAGAGGGATGAGTCTGGGATCCTGCATGAGGACTTCCTGCTCATCTGCAACAATCCAGGGAAAGTCCTACATAAACACACAGACATGCTTTATATCACACATAACACAGGGATATATGCTAG
Source organism: Tachysurus fulvidraco (assembly GCF_022655615.1). Taxonomy (NCBI): domain Eukaryota; kingdom Metazoa; phylum Chordata; class Actinopteri; order Siluriformes; family Bagridae; genus Tachysurus; species Tachysurus fulvidraco. The sequence goes on from NC_062531.1 coordinate 7,253,059, forward strand.
GTGATCACACCCAAGTAGCACTTAAAAAAAATGAAGTTTAGAAATACAAGACTGTAAGCTCAACGAACAACTACATACATTATAAACACAGCTGAATGGTGCATAATAGAGATTTGTGTGTGATTTGTTGAACATTGAAACACCAGGACACTCAATCTGGCCAGAACAATCACCAAACTTCAGTCCTATACACTGTTAAATCTCAAAACACTCAAACTCATTGTAGATATCTGCATTTAGGGTGTTTTCACATATAGTTCGTTTTAAAAGAACCAAACCCAGTTCACTTAAAGTGAACCAGAAAAGGAACTAGCCGAATGTGACCTCAGTCCGTTTGGTGTTCACAATATAGTTGACTCAAAAAAGAACCCAGACCCTTTCGTGTTCACACCTCAATTGATTTCAGCAGACTCCCCACTTCGACGCATTTTATCACGGGTGCTCATGTACTCATTTTACGCAACATTGTAGTGCTGTTCTGTTGTACCCCCTTTCCTTCAGTTTTTGAGAAAACAGAAGAAATACTTTTACATTTTTATGTGTTGAGAATAGTTGCCGTTTAATGGCATCCTCTTTCCAAATATCAATAAGTGCACAGCTTTCTTCAAAAGACCACACAACTCCGTGACCTGCCATGGCGAAAAGTTTTGTGTTTTCAGCAGTCACAGTAACTGAACACGGCTGCAGGTATGGCAAGCCTCCAGGGACATTTGGCGAAACGAAACGAAACGCAAAGCGGCATTGCTTTCACATGTCACACACAAATCGAACCCACAAGCTCTCTTCTGGGTCCTTTTAATGGGTCTCAGTTCACATGGTTTGTTCACATATACACACTGAACCTCTCCGAGAGCGTTTGGAGGGCTCAAACGAACTAGGTGTGAAAACACCCTAAGTGTAAGTAGGCATTGGTAATATGGAGCATAGATTCATAATAATAAAATAGTAATAATAACATTTTTCCTGACCTTGATCACCTGAACTTTCTCCATGTTTCTAGTGGCAGATTCTCTGGTGTAAACTAGAACAGTAAAAGTGCATCCTGTGATAAAGAGGGAGACAAAAAATTCAGAACTGACAATTACCTAAAAATCACATTAACTCATCTCAAGCATTATTGTCATTCTCCCACATCCTTAACTCTAGAATACAAAAAAAAACAACAACAACAAAAAGAACCTGTTATGTACGTCTACATTATTTTCAAAAACTTTAAAAAAAAAACAAAACAAAAAAAACTCCCAGCAAAATTTGTTGGTCGAATGACAGAAAGATTCCTCTAACCTGGAGGGTTGTTGTCTAAAACAGCATCACACACACTGATTTTCAGGATGACAGCTCTTAGTAGCTGCTCCACATGAGACAGGAGTGTATCAGAGCTACAAAGGGAAAAATACATCCACACACACCACACAAACACACAAAAACTTATGAATGCAGTGTGCAAGCCATGTGTTCTGTGGTCTTGTTTGCAGGTTTACAAGTTTGTGCTCTTGAACCTTACCTGATAGACAGCAAAGGAGGCTGGGAGATCTCAAACACAAACCTCTCCACTGGGTGGTGCTCTTTATCCATGATTACTACCACAATTTTCTCTGCCTCATTCTGCATTCAGAATAACAATACAAAATAGAATTATATATAAAAAGAAAATAGAAGATAATTTATATACAAAAACTATCAATAAAACTAAGATTTGAATAACTATACAGTCTGATGGACAGAGGTAGGAAGGATTTCCTGTGTTGCTCTGTGCAGCACCTTGGTTAAATGAGTCTGTGCCTGAACGTACTCCTGTATCCGTCCAGGACAAATAGAGCGGGTGGAAGATGTTGTCTGAGACGGCCAGCAGCTTAGACAACATCCTTCTTTCTGACACTACAGTCAGAGTGACCAACTCCACCCCCACAACATCACAGTCTTACAAATGAACTTGTTCACTCTGCATCGGCTACCTTCAGTCCACTTCCCCAGCATGAACAAGCAAAAAAAGCACTGGCTACCACAGACTCATAGAACATCTTCAGCTTTGTCCTGCAGATGTTGAAGGACCTCAGCCTCCTCAGAAACTAGAGGCAGCCCTGGCCCATCTTGTAGACTGCTTCGTAGATCTTAGTCCAGTCCAGTTATTATACACAATTTAATATCAAGCACTACATTAAGCTGTATCACGATCTACAATTCAGGCTCTTCAAAGCCTTGTGTATAATGTAAATAAAATAAAAAATGAATCTGTGATGATCATGCTGTGGAAATTACATCTGCACTGTCAGTAAAAGTAAAAGATGCTGCTTGTTAGACATTCCCAATAAACTAGAGCAAGATTTGTACTTTGTTGATGTTAATGTTACCTTCTCAATAAGTGGTTTAACACACTGCAGTGTGTCCTGGATGTACTGATTCAGCTCAGGGTGACATGACATCTGAAAGTCAAACACACATGTTCATTATAAGGGGTGTTTATAGAGAAGTGTATTTTAAAGGTATTTAGAGCCTAATCTGGAGTAGGTTTGAACTGTTCCATGCCCGAAGACCTCTGTTAAGCAGCCATGAGTTTAAAATAAACAGACTAAATTATTATTTTGCTTGACACAACAGATTCACCAAATGTGAACTGGATAATAGTTTATTGATGCGTACAGGACAGTCTTTATGATTGCAGCAGCAGTTGAAGATGAGATTATCCACTACAGCAAAGGTGGGAAGTAAACACACTGTTGGTCATTTGTACATAACGGAACATTTATAAATCATATGTGTACATAAAGAAACGTCTGCGTTATTGTTCTGCTCTTACACTGTGAGAAAGTTTCTGAAGGATCAGATCTGCATCATAGGAACAAAGTCATCATTTATATCTCTCCTAGTCTACACCTACTGAACGTGCTAATGAACCGTGCTTCAGCATCATCTTTCAGGATCACTAGGTGTATGTCTTACCTGTACAGGTACATTGTATTTCTTCCTCTTTTGGAAAATTCCGGATGGATAAACTTCTCTCACATACAGGATGAGATGAATGGCCACCTCCAGAAACTCACACAGAATATCAGCCACCACTGAAAACAGAATTATCATCAGACAACGCAGGAAGGTGTTATTAAGAAAAGAAACAATGCACCCAATGCACTTCTGTATTATCACCTTGACCGAAGTTCAAGTCCTGTCTTGTAAGAGTTGCCATATTCACGTATTAGGCAAACGGTGGGGAAATGTGGGTTAAATAGACTTGCAGATGACGAGTGTTGAGTTAAAGATGAAAACTGTCAGCTAAAATCCATGGTAGCATTTCAGTTAGTGTGATTCCTCTTTTTTTTAATATTAAATAAACATTTGCTGTCAGGCGAATAAGGCATATAACATAAAACATGTCACTTTACATCACAATAAGCATTAAACAAATGACATGAAACGTGCATAAATAGAAATGCTTTCAGATCATTTCTAATAGCATTTTGCTAATAACAACCATCTAGCTAGTAGAATTTTTTCATGTTTACTGTCGACATGCGTCGGATTTCTTCGCGGCATCAGCAGCAACCGAAGAGCACAGGCGCCCCCTAGTGTCCTGGAGCAAATACAAACCCCAGGCACAGGCAGCACACTGCTGATGGTAGTAAGTAATGTTTTCTCATGTTTTAATAATAATAATAATAATAAATAGTCCTTGAAGTGTTTTCTTTGTCGTTATATTGGGGTTTAAAAAAACAGTTACCAAATCTGTTGTAGCTCATCTGTCGGTTCTGAGATGTTTTTCAGCTTAGCATGGTTGTGATTCTTTTAATAACTGTAGGTTTCTTGTCAGCTCAAACTAATTTGGTCTTTCTCCATTGATTTCTGTCATCAACAAAGTGTTTTCTTTCGTGAGAAGGTTATTGTCTTTTTCTGGTTTCAGAAACAGCAGTTTCTGAAACCAGAAACCTGGCACCAGCAACTACACAACAGACAAAGACAGTGAGATCACACTTTAGTGGATGTGAACATTAACAGAAGCTCCTGACCTGTATCTGGATGATTTTATTCATTATGGTGCTACTGCAGGTGTACATGTGTTCGTTATTGTGGTTTCTCTCTCTCTCTCTCTCTCTCTCTCTCTCTCTCTCTCTCTCTCTCTCTCTCTCTCTCTCTCTCTCACACACACACACACACACACACACACACACACACACACACACTCACTCACTCACTCGCTCACTCTCTCTCTGAGTGAGTGAGCGAGTGATTGACTGAGTGAGTGAGTTTATAAAATGGTCATTGACTGGTGGCACAAAGTAGATGTTCCAAATAATCTGGCAACAAGACTCCACAATACAGGCAATAATTAATAAAGAGGGAAAACCGGTTATGTCTATGTTTCAAACGCTGTACTTAGTTTTGTCCAGCTCCTCATATCAAGATGCTCCAAGACACAGTAGCTTAGCCAACTGCCATTTTTAAAAGCTCTGCCTCAGCAAATACTTTTACACAGCATGAATCTTGGCCTGATTATCAGCGAGCAGTAGAAATCACAGAGGCTCTGTGCGCTTTACGACAGGCAGAGAGTAAAGGTTCAATTTAATGACCTCCCAGACATGCTGCTTTTAAGCAAAGGCATAGATAAGACAGAAAGTGGGGAGCAAATCTTCCACTCTGTGTGTGCTGAACTTCCGTAAGTACAACTCATACTTAGATAAGGTGCTAGCTGGTTGTGACATATTTACTACTCATCCTGCTGAATCAATGCATCAATAAGAGCTGCCTGGTTTTTGAAAGAGTTATTTCTTGATTAGTTTGCTTGAGTTGAAGGTCATAGATATAGTTAACAATTAATAAGTGCTTGTATAGTTTTGAAGACTTAAAGATAGAAAATCTTACAAAAGCAAGCTGTAATATATTATATATTATATTTTAGATGCAACAAAAAAGGTAAGTCATGACCTAACATGCTGAATATTTGCTCAAATCCTGGACTTCAGCCAGTCACAGGGGGACTGTCCTGACTTGCTCAATAATTGTATTTAACTTCATTCACAATGCGTAGTTGTTGTTGTTGAAGCCGGCGCCATTCCAGGAAGCATGTTGTGTTAAAGTGATAAACAGACATAATTTGAGTGTGTTTGTTTGGCAGTTGTCTCTATACACTCACAAAACGTGGGTAAGGAGATGGAGTCTGATGAAGCTACTGTACAGTACAACCGATGGAATGAAGATAACATCAACATGAACGTCGCTGCTTCTCAGTCGAGTACGAATGGGTCAGTATTTATTTATTCATCGTCTTTTGCTCAACTTTTATATATAAAAATCTACAGCACATATGCAGTAGCATCGTACTGCAGTTGTAAACAGGTAATTACAAGCTAGATTAAGCTTTAGTTTTTTTCATTGAACTATAGAACTATATAGGGTGTCCGAGTTCCGGTAGCATTTTGTGAACTCCAGGTGCTTATGTCTATGGTTTTGTTGCAGAGAATGTCCTTCTTCTGGCAAACCTTACAAAAAGGATTATTATAACCCTCCTCATTATGGGACAGAGCAGTGTGTGCTTATGTCCTCTTCCTGTAGTATAGTTCCTGTAGTTATTGGCCTGGGGATTTAAGGGAACATAATGATTTTCAGAGATGAAGTTATTTATGTATTCTCTAATCTCCCCTGTTAATGAATGACTAAGGAAATTTGGCTTTTGTGTCAACCCAATTGCACAGCAAGTCATGGATGACTGCCAGAAAATTTCTAAAGCCTCATGTGAATTAGTAAAATATAAATAGACACATGGACACATAAATTCTGATAATTAACCTTTATTAAAATACACACACAGAAACACATGTTTTCAGTGTGATATGAATCTAATTACCCACAAAGGAATTGGTATTAATTATTTTCTCTACATCTTTACCACATCTTTATGATGCCAATAAGTTTGGAGCTGGTTATACATCAAAAGAACTGTTATTAAAAAAGATATTTTAAAGATATTTTAATGCATCATATATTAATTACGATATATCCTATTTATTTTAGATACATCATTTCTTGTATATTTTTGTCAAATATTTATTTAACATCTGCAGAAATCATAATTAGGATTAGAAAATGAAGCTACTGGTAGAAGACTACAGATAGATTATAGCGACTAATCAGGTAATGATGTATGACCTTACTGTTACATCTATAAAATATGATCAGGTAATAAATATTATATAATGGACTTCAGTGTAATGTCTAGTTTAATGCATGTCTTTGACCCGTTTTTGCTGATTGTGTGTCATATGGTTTAGGATGTATAACAAACTGTGCACGGGGCAGCTGGGCGTGGTTGTGAGAGTGGCAGGATCGCTGGCTGTAATGGCTTCTATGTACATTCTTGGCTATGTCACCGGATACTACGTCCATAAATGCTGACAGTGTTACAGACATTACACAGATGTTTTCACTTTTTCCTGCAGTGTATGATGAATGCATTTACCGATTCACTGTGAAGTCCTTTATATATTCATTCCTTCATGGTGTATGAAACTTATTTTACTTGACATTCCACTTTTTCCCCCCAGTGTTATGAACATTTGTTAAAGAGAATGATTTTATTTGCTCCACTGGAATTTGTACAATGTATGCTTTGTGTCCATTTTATATGCTATTAAAACATTTTATGCTGAATGATCAGTTTCTCACTTTAATTTTCCTTAGTCCTGAGAAGAATAGAGAACAAATTACCTAAATAAAAGCACTTTTATATATTAGATAAGTAAGAGAATAAACATGATACGCCATGCAGTTATAGACAGATAATCAGTAACTCTGTGACATAAAGCAGAGCAAGCATCCGGCTGGGGTGTTTTATCTGCTTTATACAACCCCAACCTATATAGATAATGTTGTGCAATAAAAACGTTTATCACTATTCTAATTACATTAATTTCCTTACCAGCTTTTTTATACCCCTTTTCTCTCCAGTAGTATATAGGAAATGAGAATAGTTTGTCACATTATGGAGAAAAGAGCAAAATCATGTCATTTTTACAGCTTTATTGGACCTTTACACAGCCAACACTGACTCCTCCTTACATCATTTTAGAATAAACATTTCCTCTTACAAATGTTTTATAAGAACTTTATAAGTACTATTTTTTACTTAATTTATTATGAAAACAAAATTCTTTAAGTAAAAATTTCTTACATGTCCCACTTATAAATATATTATATTTATATATATATATATATATATATATATATATATATATATATATATATATATATATATAAATATATAAAATCAATACATGAGTGTACTGTATCAGCACTTGTACAGATTTAAGAATCAAGTGCTTTAGTTAAAGGTCACATCAAACAACAGACAGGTGATCAATTTGATCTTGGTTAATAACCGTGGCAATATTTTGGAAACTGTTCCTTGCCTGAGATTTGCTTGCACAACAGTCTCTATAGTTTACAGAAAATAGTGTGAATAAGAAAAAGTTGTCCATCAAGTGTTGGTCCCGCAGGCAAGAAAAAAAGACTTGTTGATAATACAGATGTGAGTGCAGAATGACCAGACTATGTGGATCTTATGAGAAGTCTATAGTAACTCAAATATCCACTCTTTACCTCTGTGATTAGCAGAAAATCATCACTGCTCTATTGAGAACAGGAATCTGAGACTCCAGTGGGCAGAAGAAAAAATCTATTAGCATTTTTAGTCTTTCAGTAATAGGTCCTTCAGTGAAAATTGAGCTTTGATTCCTTTGTTACTGCACAGCTAACAAAAAGCTCCTTTCAGTCTCGACCATAGATAATTTTAATAGTGTCCACATCTTCCTCCTTGAGATGCGTTTTATCCAACTCGTCCTTGAATGGGGAGAAGAGACTTGCATTTACTCTGATTATCCATTCCGCAATCATCTTAGTGGTATAATACACCTCCTCTTCAACCTCTATCCCTCTGGTCTTCTCCTCTCCTCTCCTCCTGTGTGAGCTATGAGTTTCTGTCTCAATGGCCGAATCTGAGAGAGGCTGCGAGTGCCGTTTGGTCTCGCATACGCTCACGGAGTCCTTAATCCTTTCTGTTATCACTCCACTGTCATTAGAGCTCAGGTTCTTCTTATCGAAACCTAGATTCCCCCTGGAATGGGAAGGTGTCATAGCTGAAGTTTTCATCCATGCCCTCTTCTTCTTTTCTCGCTGTAGAGGAGGTCTCTCTGGCTCCTGAGTGCGATCAGTCACCCTGAATGGAGCCAGACTTCTGCAGATCATGTCCACTGTGCTGGTTAACTGAGCTCGCTCCTTTTGTCTACATATTAATGTCCTGACACTTCTCGCACCGTTAGATGATACACCTGCTTTCGTACCAGTTTCTAAAGCATGTTGATTCGATATACAACTTTTTGCACCACGTACCGTACGTATTCTAGAACCACATATCGGAGGCAGTGAGTTGCTTATGTCGAGCGTGTTCACATCGTCTTCTTTAGTTTTATGTACCTGTGTGTTTTGCAACACGACCTGTCGAGGTTTCAGGATGAAATCTTGAGTTTTGCTGCTTTGTTTCTCCTGTATTTGAGAAGCACCATTTAACGTTACAGGTGCAAACTGGTAAGCAGAATGGCTGCCTTCTTTCGCAGAGTCAAGCTGTTTAAAACGACCCACCTGGACTTCTAGATCTTCATCAGGTCCGTTCCAAGTCCATCTTGTCTTTCTGTCCCAGGCTTGCTTCCTTATTAGATGATTAGCTGCTTGAATGGCCCTCATAGCTTGTTTATAAATGTAATATACTGTATATCTTTAGATAGTCAGGATGTGTTAGGTGGCATGATGCGAGCCAAAGTCATGTCTGGAGCTTCCTTCTCACGTTTTATATCTCTTGCCCTATCAGCTTCATGTGTCTACTCCGCCGCCAGTCATTTGATCTGTAACTTTATCTGGTGCTTTCACAGTGAACCATGAATCACCAAACAAACCTGAGCTGTGATCCTCCTCCCATTTAAACAAAGATTTTGATGCGTATTTTAAGAAGGAAGATCATTAGAAGGTTGTTGACTAGATGTTCAGTCTCTGTGTAGCTGTGAAATTGTAAGATAAACTCTAACAGGAATTATATAAACTTTTGAAAGACAAGCTCTATAGTCATTTAAAATACAAGTTGGTTTGACTGTTGTGATTTTGTTAAGTTAGCTGGCATTCATAGTTAAAACAGTAAGAGAAAAACAAAGAAGCAATCGGGAATGGATTTTAAGTCAATTTATTAAGTGATAGGTACTTAATATTTTTTCATACTTGTAGCTGTTACTTGATTCTATTTGTAATGAAAAGGGTGAAATGCATTGGATAAACCATTTAAAAAAGAAATTAAGTACAAATTAGTAAAAAAACAAATTTTGTAAACAGAAAACTACAATACCTTATAAAAGGTAAAGTTTTAGTGCAACTGTTTAACCAAGTCTCATGTCCTTCTTTAAATCATATCTGGAGACAGGGAGACTTACACAAAACTCACACACTTGCAGTAAATGCTTTATGTTGCAAGGAGCCTGGATCCTGTCCCAGGAGCAAGTGACATCAGCTTACAGAGCACAATGCCCACACATTTTGTTTCTCTTAGCCAAGCATGATTCTTAGGAAGTGGGTGAATACGAGAGAACCTGCTCAGTCACTCTACATACAGGCAGTAATCTGAGCACCGGATCAAATACGGGAAACTGAAGCTATGAGCCAGCAGTACTGTGCTGCTCTCATGGTGAAAATATACAATTTTTTCCTTTTTGCAGAATATGTGCCATTGGAATTTTGTTACTAAGCAACAAATCATAAAATGGAGCTTTGTTTTTAATACCGGTGAGTGGAATTTTCCCCCACTCAGAAACCATGCAGATACACCAGACAATAACTACTGCTTAACAACTAAGTACGAAAGTAACTGACAATTTACAGTATATCTATGGATGCTGGTCTTTTTTTATACAGCTAATAGTTTAACACAGCTTTCATGGCTTCTCTGTTGAAGCTGGTTGCCGGATAATGTACAAATGGCTGACATCAGAGGTCAGGTCAGTTTTGGATGGATACAAGACCTTCAGATTGCCCTCCTCATCCACCACCTTCACCTGCACCACAGTCAATTCAGCTGAGGTCGAGCAGTCTGTCGCTGGGTTAGAGGCGGAGCCTGTCTCGTCATCTGAACAGGGCTCCTCTCTATTGTCAAAGGTAAACTTATTCAGCTCTGCCATTTTCTTAAAGACAAACAGAAAGCACAGTTAGAAGAATGAGAAGTTTTAAACCGGTTTAATGAAAAACAATAATGACAGAATATTCATTAATTCCATTATAAATTATTGATCCAATCAGGAATTAATTATTCAGGCAAAATAATAGAAATAGAAAAATCAAATCTTTTCCAATTATGTACATTTAAGCTATGTAAATTTTTGCATTACATATATTTTACGAAAAAAGGGTTTCCTTTCCAAAGTCTATTTCTATTGTGAATAGAAGAACACAATGGATTTAATCCCATGGGTTTCACTGCTTTTGTTGTTTTTTGTTATTTCCTGTATGAATACATTCTTATACAAATATCCTTAATCAAAATAAATCTATCCATGTATCTACTTATACATCTATCTACCCATTTATCTAACAATCTATCTACACCTCAGTCTATCTGCTGGACTATACTATACTGAAACCTTCATTATTCAGAAAGTCGAGATCACATTTTGCTCTCTGTTAAATATTCAACAGGAATGAGCTGATGCAGCAAGGTAGGACAAAAGGTTCTGTTTCTATCAGAGCAGAAATCTCACAGCCACCACTCAAGCCAAATGTTGAGTTCCTCCCTTTCAGACAAACACTTTTCACTTATAGGCTAAGTATGAGAATAAGTATGAGAACATCCCTTTATGCAAAGCAGAACCTACTGTACATGTGACACTGCATTAAATACATTTAAAAATAAATAAATAAATAAATAAATAATTAAATCGAATTTTCAACCAAGAAAATAAAATAAGACTGAACAAATAAACACTGAACCACATCTGACAAGTGTACAACTGTGCAAATGATATAAAAAAGAAAAGTATATGGTATAATGTTCAACAGGTTGCATAAACTATAATACTAAGTGGTGCATCCTTTCTCACTGTTCTACTCAGTGCACGTAAATGCAACATTTAAAAATGCAGTGTTACTGATTCTTACTATAATGAGCAGGTCCATGACATCCTTACAGGTTTGTAAACTTGTAGAGCTTGTGACCTCTAGGAAAAGCTCACTGGTTGACTTTTTAATCTGGATAGAGAGGGGGAAAAAAAAGATGAGAAGTAGTAAATTATTATATAAACAAAAAAGCATGTTCTTGGGGCTGAGCTAGATCCATCACTGCAGAATGTCTGCTTTCTTATAAGAACTCAAAGAAGGCTAATAAATTTCAGTAAATGTGTTACAGTGGCAAACTGTTTATTAAGATTAAACCAGAATGAAGTTAGTTTAAGAATTGACCCTGAAGCATAAATCATTTGTTGAGTGAAAGAAAAGTAAAACCATCGATTTAGGAAGTCATTAAAAAGATAAGTAATCTATATCGTTAACATGTAATTAAGACTTTTAACACACTTCACCACACTAACTTTATCTGACTGCTGTTTGCTCACACACCCTGTAATATCCCAGCTATTATTACATAATTACATCAGCTTACCTTTGTCCTGTCACTGTTTGTGATTGGAGGAAATGAGATCACATGACCATCAGCATCAACCAGGCAAGGGTAATGATCTTTTCCATCCAACAGTTGGAGGTACCTGAGAGAGCAATGAGGAATGAACTTTTACCCCAAATGTATTTATTAAGTACAAATCATGTCACTCCTCCAACAAAAGTTAAGAGGAAAAAAAATCAAATTTACCCAATCTGCTGAAAAATAAGAAATATGATGTTGTTAACCAATTGTTAAATGTTACCTTTATTATTCTCTCTGTACCTTGCCTGAAAGAAATCACTTACATAAAAACAATCTTTCCCTAACAATTTTACCTTTCTTTGCCCATATGAGCAATTTGTGTATATAATGCTATTTTCATTATATTAAGTTTAAGGTGTAATTTCCAAACACAAGATCAAGTGCAAAAAAAAGTATACACTTCAACATTTCATAAAAAAATATTAATATACAAATATTGAAACACAAAGGGTAATTTCAAATTTCTACAAATGATAACTAATTTGTAAAATTACAACCAATTTTCCATGATGGCTAAGGACTCAAACCTGTTACCCGACAAAAAACAAACAAAGAAACAAAAACAAAAAATCTAGAAAAAAAATAGAAACAGCTGTGTTTGAGTATCCCTACTACCCTATATATATATATATATATATATTAAAAAGCAAAAAGCAGAACAGTATAGGTGTAGTACCAATAGGTAAGAAGCACCCAATGCTCTACAGCTTCTGCAGTTCTGAGCCAGCAGACACTGTGCCATGTTGTAAGGTAATGGACTGGCATGGAAAAGTTGTCAGAATTAAAAATGGCAGAAAGCAGCATGTAATCTATTTAAGTGTAGTGAACATGGGGTTTTTATGCGATTTTTATGATGTCCCTTGAAAATGCCAGCATTGCAGATATAGTATGTCAGTATGTATGTATACAGGAATCAGTACTGAATCAACTGCAGTAGACATGAACCTGAACCGTCGCACGGTTAGAAGCATAAACAAAGTAGCCCCGTACTCAGTTTCGCCTCAGACAGTTTCGCGTGAACATACATATAGACAGTAAAAGTTGAGTGTTGCAGAAATGGCAAGTGGAGGAGATAATGAAGGCTGCCCGGAGTTGGCGGATGCGCACGCGTCGTTCAAATCCGGTGTGTGGGAACATTTTGGATTTCATGTTACTTACGAGGACAACAGAAATAAAACAGAACTGCGACTGTGTGCAAGCATTGTGCAAAATACATTCAATATGCTAATGGCAACACTTCTAATATGACAGTTGTGTTAAGATGGTTAAACTTATGCTTGACTTTATGATAATGGCCTTTGTTATTGCTATAGCCTCATTATATTATTACATTATATTATATATGTTATTACATTATATTATATATGTATTTTTAAAATATTTTGACTTGTTTACAAGACAGAGCTTGTAAGAGTTCCTCTCTTTTTCTTTAATTTATTTTTTTTTGTAAGAGCTGCACTGAAGTTGACAGTTTGATAAATGCAAGTTAATTTCAGTCTTTGTGTGCTAAAAATGCACAAATACACATTCTCCTTTTTTTGCCAAATAAACAAAAAGCATGTCATCATCAATGTCTTCTCTCTTGCTGTATAAAAATCTCACCTAGCTTTTACTCAGAGATGGTCCCAATAATGTGCTTAAAGTCAAGTCAAATTCAGTTAGTGCATGATTACCTGTACATTACAAAAATGTTAATACTGTATAATAAATTGTGGATAATTACGCTAACAAGCTATATATCAAATGCTGAAGGAAATTTCTGGAGTGTTGAAGATTAAAATAACAAAATCCGTACAGAACCGAAAACCGTGACCCTAAAACTGTGATACGAACCGAACTGTGGGTTTTATGAACCGTGCCACCCCTAGTAGACATTGTCACAGAACACAACCTGGGTGTACAGTACAGTAACTCACTTGTGAAGACCTGACACATTTTGACGTTTTCTCTGTTTCCTCTGTTCATCTGCTTCTTGCTGGAGCATCTTCAGCAGGTCACCAGCCTTCATCTCCTTACGACCCAAAGGAACTATCTACACCCCCATAGACATATACACACAGAAAGAGAGAAACATTTTAGAGAACAATAATAAGAAAACTAGAGTTGTGTGTATAAACATTAACAGTATTGGATTGGATTACGTGTTGTAAGAGAGTGCGTTGTTGGAGTAGCAGTGGTTGCACATTGGCAGTGTCTTTTAGGACATAGGAGTACTATACTATTGTGGCATTAGAAAGGTCTGTGCAGTATAAAAGAAGTACTACAAAGCCTTTACTGTTGGTGCTTGTCACAAAAGAAGTGATGAAATGACGTTCCACTCAAACAAAAGTGACCAGTGTGAAAGCACAGTTCGTGTATTATTAAAGCCACAAACCACGACGATAATGAACTTGTGGATTAGAAACTAGACCCCACTCCATTCATAAGAACAGCTTTACATAGCAGATGCATAAAATATACATGCATCTTTGCAGCTGGTTCTTGTGAATGCAGTGTGTGGATTGTGATTGAATTCTGACCAGACATACACAGACAGAGAGACAGGCACAAACAAGCACACAAACACATTTTTGTACACTTGTGAGGACCTTGACATGGGCCAGTGTTGTGCGGGCCATCTTTTCTCTGTGTTAGTAAAAAAAAGATTTCAACCCACCAGTGGGCGTCACTGTCATAATTAAATCACTGTTTTGAATCCAACACACTCCTCAACTGTGTTTTTTGATTGGACAAAACATTTAATTAACAATGTCTGTTATTGGAAAAAAAATGCTCAAAAATGGAGGGTGGGAGAACTTTTGCCGAGACCTTTAAAAATTATAATTATATTATTATATATAAATATATATATATATATATATTTAAAATTGTATATAAATGATACAACATGATATAATGGTTTAAAGTTTATTTTCAGCTGCTTTTCATAATAAGATGGATTTATTCAAGGTTTTATTTTGCAAAAAAATATAAAAGTAATTTCTAAAGCTAATTGCTATTGTTAAAGTGACACCAAAAACAATGTAAAATGAAGACTGAAGTATCTGACGGATTTCGGAAGACCACGCAAAAAACAAGCTGCACAATGTTGATGGCCTGTCAATGTTTTTACTTAGCATTTTTTTTGCATACTGGCTGTATCTGTTTGTGTCTCTTTTTTTTTTGTTATAAACAAGTTACTTAATGAAGTAACTAACAAGATATATTTTCAGAGTTCCAGGCCAGTATGTGATGAAGGTGAGCAAAGCACAGGGATTAGGGTGAAAAAGAAATCCAATGGGAAGGCGGAAGGGAGAGATAGAAAGGGGGCTTAGACTGTGGTGATGGCTGAGGGGGAAGGGAGAGGTAGAGGTGGTTTAGACTGTGTGGTGATGGGAAGGGGAGACACTGCAACTTCAACACACTCTACTAACATTCACCTCACACTAAATCCAGATTACCCACTGAAACATAATGAATATCAAAGTTCCTTCACTGGATACAAAGGTTAAAATTTGAGTATATAAACGTGACAACTCAAACAGTAGAAGAGAAAAAAAAAATGCTCTTCTTTTTGCCATAAAGTTCCACAAAAATCTAAACGGTGTAATAAAACCCAACTGTAGTGTAAAAATTACATTGATTTTATTTATTGTTATGTATAAAATTAAATGCAAATTAAAACTAGTGTGTATTTCTTGATAACATCAGAGGCTAGACAAGGGCAAGAAAATAAATGATAATTTTGTGAGGACTGGGGCAAAGGTTCTCACAACAAAAAAGTCCTTACAAGAAAGGTGGGATGTCAATATCTGGTCCTCACAGAGGAGGAAATACCAACTGACAAACACACAGACACAAACACGCACAGAGACGCGTGCACACGCACACACTGAATCACACACACAGAGAAACATCTTTTTCCATTCATACCCTCAGAACATCAGGAGGTCTGGCATCATACTGTAGAGGGCCTTTCAGTGAGCTCAGGTCATGAGTTGCAATAGTAGCTGTTGTCCTCTTGCCACAAATGTCATCATGAAGTTTGGTCTAAAGAATACATAAGAGGTTATTTAAAAAAGAAATACATTACAAATAAAAAAAAAGCCAATACATCAATAAAAAACAAATAATGCCAGCAATTGCTTCCTTTATTTAACAATTTAATAATATTGAGGCTGAGCTATGCTGGTCATCTTTGCAATATTTCATTACCTGAGCTACCAAGAACCTCTTCAGCGCATTCCCTGCTTTCAGATTCATGCCTCTGACTATGCAGCAAACGATGTATGGACGCACATCCTTCACCTGAGGGGAGACTTTAACCATTATGGCAGAGGAGGAATCAGATACATGAAGGATTTTAACAACCATTTTCTGCAACTCATCCACTGCATCCACTTCCCCCTTTTTATCCCTCTGTTTAGCAGCATTCTTCTTTTTGGAGACGTTACGATTCCGGTCACTCTGCTCAGCACCATCTGCATCAAGCTGCTTGCCCTTTCCTTTCCCTCGTCCCCCCACTCTCAGGTATTCCAGCACCGACTTCGTCTGGCAGCCATTCACCATCTTCTCCAGCCGCTTGTCCTTCAGCTTGTTTCCCTTGAAGTTGATGTCCTTCAGCTTGGGGCAGTCAGCCAGCTCGAAGGGGATTTCAGTAAGCTTGTTGTTGGAAAGGTCCAACACCTTAGAAAAGAAATTGGTTAAATTATAAGTGTATTAAGCTCAATAATGAAAAACCGGAATATGAGAAAAATATCTATAAATATTCACCAATTTTATTTTTTTAAGGCAGTTTCTAACAATGTAATAAGCCAATTGGGTCAAATATATAAATCACCTTCCCTCTACCAGGTGCAAGCAGAAATCAGGCATATATCAGGAAAAAACAAAACAAAAGAAAGAAAGAAAGACAGTAAGATAAGGAAAGAAGAAAATAATAATATAAATAAAAGAAGGAATAAATGAAAAATAAGGAATAGAAAAAGAAAAGACTGATATATACAATTAACTGGGTTTATTAACAAAATTAATAAAAAGAAAGAAAACAAAAAACAGAGGTGATCAATTTTCTGCCACCTGTGATTTACTAAACGGGGATCTAAGACATCCAGAGTTCTTTAAAGCTGCTTTATTATAATAATGAACGTTATTATTGTGAATAACCACGTGTACACTTAAAAGCGCTAGAATTGAACTGAATTAGGTGGATAACAGACCTTAAGCGACGATAGGTTGTTGATGTCATTGCTTAATTGCTCGATGTTGTTTTCTGACGCTATGACAGTATTGAGCAACTCCAGTTTGGAGGAGTAAAGGCCTTCAGGAAGACAAACCAGCGCGTTTTTCCCCACGTTGACGCTAGACAGCTTGGTGCACCGGCTTAACCCGTCCGGAAGAGCAGCGATGTTGTTACAGCTCACATTCAGCGTGGTGAGCTCACTTAGTGAACAGATCTCCTCAGGTAAAACCTGCAGCTCGTTTACTGACAAGTCCAAGACTTTCAGCGATTTTAGCTCTCCGATACTTTTAGGTACTGATGAGATCTTGTTCCTGCAGAGGATGAGGCTCTGCAGGTGAGACAGGTTCTTAATGTTTTCATGGATCTCATACAGACTCGGACACTGACTGATTTCTAGGTAGTTGAGGAGGTTCAGTGAATAAAGTCTTGGATGAATTCCAGAGCTTGTTTTTATTTTCTCATCCACTGCAACGCCTTGAAGAACCAACTCTCGTCTGCTTTCTTTTTCAGCTTTTTCAATTTCTTGCCACACGGCCGAGTTCTCTTCCGCCATACTGCCAAAACAAACGCAAAACCGGAAAGAGTAAGCAAACTCTTCCGGTGGCGTTGGGGAATTTATTCCTAATTACTTATTTTATATTAAGTGTTGTAAAGCAGTGACAACAACATAACACCGCTGAAATGTTATATTCATCAATAAATATCACTATATATATATATATAAAACACAAAAATGGAAAACTAGTCCAGAAAAATACATATACCCGAATGCGCATGCGTGAAGCTCATTGTTGTCAAAAAGTGGTTATGGGGATGACACAGGACTAACAAGTTGTCACTTTATTTAGGTAAATATATTTAAAACCGATTTTCTGTCTGTTTATAAATATATACATAAAGCTTATATTTTCATTTAGGGTTGTGTGAGGTGTCTGCCGTTTATTTAAAAGCTACTTAGCACTGACACTAGTTGCTGTCCCCCGCCCCCCCAGGGTTTAAGCTAGTTGTGTTACCTAAAGACGATTTATCCAACTGCTATTAACGACTGATTTGATAAATTTGTAAATGGAGCAGAATGCAGCAATATAGTTTAGACAAAACTGAAGGCTAAGATTGTGGTTGCCATGCCATTTTGTTAGAGCTCGTTGCTAACACTAACAATGTCTGACCAACAAATCACAACATTGCAGCCTTCAGGTTACTGCAGACACACAGAGGTGAAGGATAAACACTACACATTGTTATGACATTGGTCTTTAAATTCTCCTCTGTTTATAATCCAGGCATTTATCATTTGGATCCTTTTTAAAGGTGTGTTTAAAGAATTATGAATTAAAGCTTTATTAGGCTTTAGCCTTTTCAGATCCTAGACCAAATACATAACTGTATAAATGTGCATACAATAACTGAATATAGTCTTAGTGGTTATCAGGTTCGCTTTACGACAGCAGGGTTTTGGGGTTTGATTTCCGTCTCCAACCTTTGTGGATAGACTCTGCCTGTTCTTCCCGTGCTTTAGGGGTCTTCGTTATTGAGTTGTTATATTGCTTTAAGGTGAAATTTTAGAGATTGATGTGTTTATATGACAAAAGGGTCACTTCTGTCTAACCCCCCACCCCCACCCCCACCCCCACCCTGCAGCGATCAAAGATCTGATATGATTTTTCTTGGTTTCAGTTTTTCATATCACACTTTAAACTGGCACGTCTAGACTTTTTATATCATCTGTGCAAACGATGCACATACCAACATTTCTCACTATCATAGTTTGCTCAAAGATCTCCATTCTAAGCACTTTTATTCTGCATGTATATGGACATCTAAAGCCACCTGTGCTGTACTTGACCTGGACTTGAGGCAGCTTCCCTGTTTCCCTGTCTTTGAATACAGGGTCATTATTGATGTTATTATCCAGGAAAAAAGGTTTGAGAAAGGGCTCTGTATATGGATCTTTAAATTTATATTGCATATCAACAGTGTTCTTTTTGTTTGTTTTTTTTAAGATTGTTTAGTCTTATGAAAAAATAATCTTTATGGATAAAACTGGTCAAAGCTCTACAGACATAATTGCTATAATCATCTGGATCTGTCTTTCTGTTAACAGCACATAGGAGCATGATGCCACGTAAGATAGGATTCACTGTAATCAACTGGTCTGGTCATGAGGAGAATTACAGTGCCAGAGAGTTGATGGTTCATGCTCCTACCATCAATGGCTGGAGGTCTGCCAGGTAAATGTTTCTGTGGGCAATCAGTGAGATTATCAGCATGATGACAGGATTAAATGTCAGTGAAATTAGATATGGTAAGCAGGGGTGGGATAAAGCTCCAACAGACGAATGTTTGTTCAAAGATTTTATGCAGTATTAACCAAAAGAGGTAACTGATTACTCCAAATAATATGCAATAGTATTTAAGTATGATAAGGAAAGCTTGATACTATAAACGCATTGATGCAGTTCTAGAGTTAATGTAAAATTATGAAAGTAGCAGCACCCTATAATACTGATGACATTGCATTTATTCTTTTTTCAGTCCCATGTCTTCACATTGCTGCATTAAGCTCATTGGGTTTCAGTGTTCCAAAGTTTCACAAGTATTTGAAAACAAGAAAGCACTGAAAGCCAGACTGTGAGACTGTAAAATGTAAAAGTGAGACTGTAAAATTCTGAAGTTTGTGGCCTGAAAAGTGTACAAATGATACATAAAAGACCATACTATAAATATGTGTAATCTATAAGTTTTTTTAGCCATGATCATTTTCATTGTAAAATGTGATGCTCCATTAAATTACATCAACTTATTTCTTCTCTTTAACTCTGATTGCCATGACAAGTTTTGGATATTAAACAGAAGTTCATAAGTTTTAAAAAAATTAAACTTGCCATAAAGGTGACACAAAGGGTATCTTCCAGTTGTGTTTACAGCAGATTAGCTTAAGTTTAACCATCTTGAAATGTCTTACAGTGTTCCTGGCAGTGCACATTAATTTCGTTGGGTGGTTGTTGCTGTGTGCAGGTTCTGTCCATTCCCACAGGAGATCACACTACAGATGGTGGAGAGATGTCGCATCAGGAAGCTGCAGCTGCTGGCTCATCAGTACCTGATCTCTGCTAAGGTGGAGTTTCACATTGGGGACAGAGAACCAGTTTCTCCCCAGCACCTTCAGCACTTCCGCAGACTTGGGTTAGTTTTTTTAAAACACACTGCTGAATGCCTCATACTCAGACTAGCATTGGACAAATAAAAACACTAATTGTGAATATTTTACATTTACATTTACATTTACAGCATTTGGCAGACGCTCTTATCCAGAGCGATGTACATAAGTGCCTAAATCTCTATCATTGGATACATTAATGCTGGCTCACTAGGTTACATACTTAAGATACCATGAGTTTAAAACATTGTCCAAGTTACAATGAAAAAGTGTCAGGTGTGTTTTTATTTTTTTTATTTATTTCTTAATAAATGCAAAAGATAGGGAAAGAAGTGCTAGTTGAAGTGTTTCCTGAATAAGTAGGTCTTCAACCGGTGCTTGAAAATAGCCAGTGACTCAGCTGTCCGGACCGCTAGGGGAAGTTCATTCCACCACCTTGGTGCCAGAACAGAGAAGTGTTGAAATGACAAGAGACTGAACAAGCACTTGAGCAGCCTGTGTGGACAAAAATGGCCGAATCCTTCTAATGTTATAGAGAAGAAACCGACATGAACGTGTCACATTAGCAACATGAGAGGAAAAGGACAGTTGATTGTCCATGGTTACCCCAAGGTTGCAAGCTGTGGTTGAAGGGGAGATCAGATCGTTGTGCAGGGATATAGCAAGATCATGGGGATGGGGATGAATCACCTGAGATGAACAGCAGTTCAGTTTTGTTAGGATTGAGCTTTAACTGTTGAGCAGTCATCCATAATGATATGTCTGCCAGACATGCTGAGATCTGTTCAGAAGCTGTGGTATCTGAGTGTGAGAAAGAGAAGATAAGTTATGTATCATCAGCATAGCAGTGGTAAGACTCATGTGAGGAAATAACTTCACCAAGAGAGTGAGTATACAGGGAGAAAAGAAGAGGACCAAGTTCTGAGCCCTGTGGGACACCAGTGGAGAGTCTGCGTGGAGCAGATGTCGCTCCCCTCCATGTTACCTGATATGAGCGTCCTTCCAGGTAGGAAGTAAACCATTCCCAAGCTGATCCGCGAATCCCAGGACTCCTGAGGGAGGACAAGAGAGTCTTGTGGTTGACCATATCAAACGCTGCTGAAAGGTCAAGGAGGATAAGGACAGATGACAATTTGGCTGATCTAGCAGCATGTAGTTTCTCAGAGACATCCAAAAGGGCTGTCTCTGTGGAATGAGCTGCTTTAAAGCCAGACTGATTGGGAATTTTGAAACTTTACGGCAATGTAGAGTGCTGTTTTGATTATCTGGACAGTTATAATTCTCTCTCTCTCTCTCTCAATAATCAGTATAGCATTGAGATATTTTGTATATGACCTTATGCACTACTTAATCCCATGTACTGTGCAGGTACGTGTCACTGTCCACTAATGAGAAGACCGGTTTCAGAGCACGAGAATTGAAGTCGGTGCATGTAGATGCTGTCGGAACATATTTGAAGCTTACCTTTCACAAAAACTATGTCAATCAGTACAACATCTATAACCAGGTAACTATTATTCATAGAAACTATGTACTGTTATTTTGTAAGCCTTTGTTTTTAAAGATGAGGGCAAAGAGAGAAATTAGAGATTTAGTAATGATTGTAGATTTTGTAATGTCAAATATGTATTGGCTTTTCACTTCTCTTCTGGATGAATTTATGCAGCAAGTAAGGATATATTCAAACAGCTGGATATTTTGTCATGTTCTATGAAAATATTAACCAACATTCATTTAATCAAAATGATTGTTTTCTTTCGATTAGTGTGATAGCAAAATTTATAAAAACACAGTCAAACATATCTCCTGGACTCCCATGATGCAGTGTAAGAAAGACTGTAGATTGTTATTATCAGTTTTGCAGTAACAATATCAGTATGACTGCAACTAAAATCTTGATTTACAATTAACAGACATGTGGAAATGAATTCAGATTTGAACTTGCACCAAATTCTCTGCTGATGCAATTTATCTACTACGTTAATGTTTAATGAAAGAAAATATAATCTCTCATGATTTTTTTCTCTTCCTCTAATTCCAGGTGGCGTTGGTGGCTATAAATATATTAGGTGACCCAGTGGACTGCAACGATAGCACCCCAATAGTAAGTGCAAGTCAAAGCATAAAATACACCTCATTGCCACCAGGTGGTGCAAATATACGTGCACTAGTGATGCACGGGTCGTCTCATAACCCTCGGGTCCCGCGGGTCGGGTTGGGGTAGGTAACGAAATTGAAACTTTGCAGCGGGGCGGGCTGGGGCAGGCCAATAATTTCATAAAAGTGGGACCCGCGGTTTGTAAAAAAAAAACCCGACCTGCACATCACTAACGTACACACCAGACAGATAGATATATGTGATAACCAGAAAAGTGACAAATTGAAGATCTAATTTTGAATATTAGTTACAGACTGTGCCACTATGTGAACCAAATTCCTTAGCTTCTGAATTTTATTACAGCCGACAATTACGACTCAAGCTGACACAATTTGACTTGAAAGAAACCAGATGAAAGTGCACATTGATGAGTCTATGAGCCACTGCACACTTCTCATGTTCACTTAACTCTTTGTTGTTCTATTTTTACTTCTTTAATAACCTCCTTATTGTTCTGGTAATCTCTCTATGTAAAAGAATAAGGTCAGTGCAAGCACAGTTTTAGCACGTTAGCAGGCAAATCTACTGCACTGGTGACATACAGATAGAAAAAGTCTTCCAAAACATTCTTTTATTTTTGGTCAGTTATAATATCTACATTCATTAATGTTGGAACCAGAAGGAATTTTATAACAATAATAGTGACGTGAACTCTATGGTGTGTCGTGGTGTCCTAGTGGTTAAGGACTATGGATTGGAAGGTTGTGAGATCGAATCCCAGGTCTAACAAGTTGCCACCACTTGGCCCCTGAGCAAGGCCCTTAAACCTCAATTTTAAAATTGTTGTTTATAAATAAGATAAAAGCCTAAGTCACTCCGGATAAGGGCATCTGCCAAGTGCCATAAATGCAAATATAATGCTTACAGGAAATGAATTTCCTGTTCATCCACCAGGTAAAAAATGAAATACAAAGTAACTGTCTGTCCATGGTCCATGGTAACAAATAAGTAGGCGGGGCCAACAATTAACAGCAGGGAATGACAGCAGACAGAAACAAAGGAAAACACAGAGAGACTCATTACAGCAACAGAGACAAAGAACATAAGATAAAGTTACATAGTGAACATGAGCATAAACATTCATGTACAGTATGTGGATATTACTCATTTAAATGCTTGAAAAAAGAAATATTTTGTTCCCTGTTTAATTTAGGAACAATATAATAAATAATAATAATAGCAATAATTATTATTATTAATAATAATAATAATAATAATAATAATGCCAGTGAAACTGTTAAAACATTTTGCACATAATTATATATTTACAGTGCATGGCTATGGATTTATATGGATATATTACTATTGAGTTACCACACAGATGTGTTCAGATGTAACATCTATTTTCCAAACTGTGATTTTTATAAGTGCAGGAACAATATCTATACCCATGTTTTTTACTTTTCCCTTGTTTTCCTTTAGCCAAAAAGAGATCAGCTGATTGATCAGTACATTAGCAGCACACAGCACAGCTCATCACTGGATGGCTCTTATTCAGGGTAAAAGTTCTGTTGTGTTTGTGTGTTTTATTTTGCTGTGTGTGTGTTTTGTTTTGTTTTACTCTGGTTAATGTGGGTCTTTTATGTTGGGCATGATGGGTTTAGTTTGAGAAAAAAAATTAAATGTTTTGCTTGTTACAGCTCTTTAAGACTTTTTCTGTGTCTGCAGGTATAAGCATGAGTCTATCTCGCCATTGGATGACTTGGCGTTTGACATGTACCAGGATCCTGAGGTTGCCCGCATCATTCGCCTACTGGATGATAAGAAGCAAGAAATGGTCCGATTAGAGAGATACCATCTGGCAAAAAAGATCAAACAGGCCATAGCAGATCTACAGAAGGTCATTTTCCCTGAAGTATAATGGAATGATTGGGCCTCCAGGAAAAAACAGCTACACATTTGTAAATATTTCACACTTGTGATATGCCTTTGCCTAGCAGAGGGCAAAATATGATCTACCAACTTGATGCTACACACACACACACACACACACACACACACACACACACACACACACACACACACACACACACACACACACACACACACAAAAGCATTGGGCATTGCAATTCATTAGGCCTTCAGAAAAAACAAAAGCTACTCATTTGTAAATATTTCACACTTGTGTTATGCATTTGTCCAGCTGGGGGCAATATCTTATCTACCAATAAGTTTTACACACACACTTTGTGTTTTCATATTAAAATCATATTTGATTCCTCTCTCTTATTTATGAATTTAGTTGCAGTCAGCTTTGACCTTGGGATTTGCTGACTAATGTTTGACATACACCAGCCAGTGGTTATCCAAAATAATATTTAATAATTTCCACTTATTTTACTCAAAAACATGTCATAATTTCACATGGTTTATTGCTTATAAATTAAATAAACATCTGGTGGGCAAAATAGATATTACAAGTGTAAAATGTTCACAAATGTAAGGCTGATCACACAGAATTGTGATCATTGTAGAATTTTTTGATTTATAAGTATTCAAGTCAATTTGACCTGGAAAAAAATAGGTTTTATTATCTGTTGACATTAAAAATGGTCAAAATGGTTTAAAAAAAAATCTCCTGGCTTTGAAATATACTTTTGTGCCTCTATAGTGAAAATAATTCAAAATTTCTGTTTTTTTTTTTTTTGTTTGTTTTTTTTTTTTACTAAAAAAAAGAGGCATTTTTGTATATAATGAGGTTTATTATACCAAATATTACAAAATGTTTTGCAAAATATATATTATGTTAAACTTATCATGCTTATTATAGTTCCATCTCACAATAATCTTATAAACTAGTTATTTTAGAAGTTGCTCATATCTTATAATCATACCACAGTGAAGCGTCTCAGAAGTTCAGTTCCTCTTTACATGGGCGTACCTACATTCCAGTGCAGGCATAATTCTTTTCTGTTTTTTATTCTAAACAATTCTCTTTTACTATTGCAGTAGTATTTTTTACTTCCATAAAAAAACACATTTGCTGTTGTATCATGTACTTCATAATGGTGTAGGAGTTTTGCTAAACTACCTGTGGTTATGGTCCATTCTTTTTTTTCCACATAAGATTCGTAGTTGTGCTTACAACCTGGATGGTGTTCTTGACTTGTCTAGCAGGCTTTATTCATGAAGTTTTTAGCAGCAATTAAGGTTGATCTATTAATTAGATTTCAGTTCATTGT
The DNA here is from genome assembly GCF_022655615.1 of Tachysurus fulvidraco. Taxonomy (NCBI): domain Eukaryota; kingdom Metazoa; phylum Chordata; class Actinopteri; order Siluriformes; family Bagridae; genus Tachysurus; species Tachysurus fulvidraco. The sequence goes on from NC_062531.1 coordinate 7,278,496, forward strand.
TTAATTATTAATGTTAATGTTACTATTTAGAAATAACTTCTTTTAAACTTCTTTAATTTTAGAATACAATTTCAGGTAGGGATTCATTCTAATGTTACAGTTGAGCAGGTTTAAAAGGCTTTTTTTTTTTTTTTACATTTCTCGAAATTAAACTAAATTAAATCAAACACAAAACATACTTTATTTAAAAGTCAAGAGTCAAGAAGCTTTTATTGTCATTTCAGCCATATATAGCTGTTGCAGTACATACTGTAGTAAAATGAGACAACGTTTATCCAGGATCATGGTGCTACATAAAACACAGGGCTAAGGACTCGTAGCCACATAAAGTGCAACTGTGCAACCTGGTGCAAACAGTGCAGGACAAGACAAACAAGACAGACATGACAGTGTAGGACAAAAGACAGTGTAGACAAAAAGTTACAAGACAATACAAAAAGTACAAAAAATACAATACACAAAAGACAATAAACAGTAAACAGAAACAGCGCCAGCCGACCAGTGTAAATACTGTATGTGAATACTGAATGTTCAAACAATATTTCGTGCAGTAGCATTAGAATGAACACAGTTTCTTAGCAGCAGGTCCCTGTTTGTCCCTGTTTGTTATATCCCTTTTGTTTTTGACCTTATGAGAGTGTAATCTATAGTGCATACCCTGCATTTCTTGGTCTTTAGGTTAAGGCTGCTTTTAAGCTGTTTTTTTTTTTTTTTGTCTCATGTAACAACCAACGTACAACCGTTGTTTGCGCAACAGTCTTTTGAAACACTAGGAATTTTAAAGATAGATGGTCTGCATGTTTAACTTTTTAACAATGAATTAAGGCTAGGGCAGAATAAAGCATGACTTAGAACATTCCTGAAACATTCTAGTTCTATGTGTACAATTTTCTATAGAATTTGATTCTGAAGGCCTCATGGAAAAACAAAAAAAAAAAAGCACAAATGTAAAGACACAATGTAACTCAATAAATGTCTTTTAGGTGTGTTTCTTCTGTGTCAGTCAGTTATCAGGACAACCTTTTGTGCTTAGCATTCTTCTACGTTTGAGGTTTTTTGCACATAATTAGCTGCATTGTGCACTGGCTGTGAGCCTTGTTTGAGTAATCACACGGCATTTTTTGGTACATTGTGATCCAAAATTACATTTGGATGGCTTACATTTTATGTGTAAGACAAATAGAAACAGCAAATGTGACATTTTTGCACCTTACTTATATAAAAAAAAACGAAAACATTTGAAAGAATGTTGTTTAAGGATATTATCAATATTTTTAAATCTCTTTCATTAAATTAACAAAGAGAAAGCCTTCTGTGAGAGGATACGCTCAATTATTTCAGTGGTATTGTGTGCGTGTGTGTAGAAACTAGGTGTATGTTTTTTAAATATCTATGATTTTTCTGATATAGGTAGGGGAATGTTTGGGCAGGTATGATGTGGAGAAGCACAGTGCCATAGAGAGGGAGGACTATGACAAAGCCAAGCAGAAAAAAGAGCAGATGGAGGCCTATAGACTCAGAGTATACCAGCAACTGGAGCTACATGACCTGCTTGATATGGGCCAGGTAAGACTTATTTACTAAGTAATTCATCCAAACATCAGTCTCCCCTTACCTTTATGGATACTTCTTACTTACATCATCCCATTTTTTTAATCCCATCTCTTTCCACAAGTTATGCATCCAGAAGGATTGGGTAATACGGCAGTAGGATGTTTCTTTCACAGTAAATTAAGTCACAATGCACACACTGAAGAGTTTCATCTGGACTTTTAATACATCTGGCAACTTCAAAGTTCCTGACAGTAACCAGTAGCAGATTACATAATAATATTTGCAACTCCATAGTTACTGACAGAAACAAGTATTGGATTAGATATTACTATTTGTTGTCATTCAACAAAAAGTAATAAACAAGTTTTGAAAAAATATTACTACTGTTTTTATGGCAAATGCAAAAAAATGGCTCTAAATATGACAATATAATTCTGTACTGCATACAGTATATCTGTGTACTCCCGAGTCCCTTTTGTGTGGTTAAATACTGACAGTGAATGGTTCTGTCTCTTGGAAGAACAATGCTTTTCTATCATTGCCGATATCAGGTGACTCATAATTCATTGTTCAATGCAAAGACATGAACATAGGTGTACAAAACAGAACAAGCATGTAAAAATATTCAATTACTCAAATTCAGTTCCATGGGTTTTGCACACCTCATTTCTTATGAAAAAGTATCTTTACAATTACTTAAACCAAAATTTTAAGCTGATTATTAATGTTCCAGTGAGCATTTAATATTATAGCACACTGGTGTTTATTTAACGTTTAATGTTTATTTTAACACTTATGAGTCGAGTCTCTAGTGTCAGTGCTTTATAACAGTCAGCAAGCTTTATGCCCTGATAGTCTCCTTCAAAGACTTTAATTATTTTAACTTTCACGTTAATTTAAAGAGCAAGAAAATATTACAGGCTGGTGGAGGCTTTTTTTATATAGCTGCTGTTAAAAACTTGGTTTGCAGATATTTAATTAAATTCAGCTGAAAATCAGTAAAAGGTATAAAATGCCATGAAAATGTTTGACAAATCTCTGTAGTATTCAAGTAAATATTTAAGCCAATAAGCCAATGTACAGAAGTTAAGAAGTGCATAAAATAATATGATAAGTAGCTTTAAAATTAAACAATGTGATCCGCTTTAAAATAACAAACACTTATTTTATACATTAAAGGATTCATACCATTACACAAGTGGTCTATTGTGTATATGCAGCATGTTTTATTAATGTCAATGTATGATGTTACTGGCTAATGTATGATATTTACTTTCATTGTTACAGATCCAGAGAATTACAGAGAATGTGTTAGACTGTAGTGTTCCCACTCCGAGTGTTCATCCACACCAACATTTCATGCCTCTCTCTGAAACAACAATGAAAAAGAACCAGGAAGTATCTTTAGTTGAGGACAAGCAAATTACACCGAAACCAACAATCCTGGAAAACACAAATGCAACAAAACCACAGACAACACCTTGCCTTCCAAAGATTGATGTGAGTCTCGGAATAAGTACACATTATATCTTTAGACCTGCCACATTACACTTTACAAAAATAAACTGTCTCATAAAGTAATTACGTCATAAAGTAAACCATGTAGCCTTTTAATTTAAATGACTCTGGATTCCTTATAAAATTTTCTAGATTGTATTTTGGAAAATCTTTGGTGGCTGTATGTGTTATACAGTGGATATAAAGATCTACACACCCCTGTTAAAATGGCATGTTTTTTGTGATGTTAAAAAAAACAAGATAAATCCTTTCAGAAGTTATTAAAACTATGAAAGTGGAAAACTATAAGAATCATTTCAGAGGGAAAAAATATAAAAAGAAAAATATACAATAAACTGGTTACATAAGTATCCACACTTCTAAACTAATACTTAGTTGAAGCTCCTTTAAATCTTATCTTAAGATCTTAAGTTTTAAAAGGCTCTGACTTTTCATTTTTTTTACACAACAGAAAACCTGTCTTTTTATCAGGAGTGTGTATACTTTTTTATATCCACTGTAATGTGTATCTATATTATATTTCAGTCTACTAAGATTTAAATAATTGTTTTTATGAACCTCATTCACACTGTAACCTAACAAATGCTGTCACACTCACACAGTGTAATATAAAACCATTTAATTTTGCCTAATCTGAATGGCTTAACATACCTTTTAATGATTTGGGATCTGTTATAGCATTGACTTTAGGCATTTATTCTACTTAGACAATGTTTTTTTTTTTATTCTGTTGATTTACATTGTGTTTTATCAGTGGAAAAAAAAGACAGATAAAGTGACTGAGGTATATTTGCATGTTAGATGTTTATTATCACCATGACTGAGATCTAAAAATATCCAATATGCATCCCTATTATCTTTTTGTCTCAATGGTTTCTTTTGTGTGTCCCTTCTCAGTCTCATATTACATGCCATCTGTACCACATGCATGGTGTGTGGACGACAGAGGCTTCTTCCATCTGTTAAGAGTGTGCATGAGCTGAAAGTTGCTCTTACATACTACATCTAGCTCCACCTTTTTAAATGTCAATTCACAACATGAAAAACTGACTTGACTACTGTTCCCATTAGTGACAATCAGTTTTTATTTGTTAGAAACTATAGTGTATTTGGAGAAAAACATTCATATACACCTCTGATCAACACCAGTTAGGTTTCAGAATTAATCAGCACTGTGGTATAACAAGATAATACCCCTCTGTGCAACTATTTGAGTGAATATTGATCTACAGCTGCTCACAGTAACTTTCACTGGATAACCGTGAACGTGTATATATTTGTTGTAGGTCAGCTCCTTGCCGTATGATGAGAGGCCTTTACCAGCCTTGAGGAAGAAATCGGACAATCAGATGCAACCTCAGGCCGGACAAACCCTTGCTCCACTGGACTCAGGTAGCCCATGCAGTCCTGAAGTCACTGAAGAACCAGAGCCATTGTCAGAGAATGCCCAGAGAGAAGCTGCTCTGCCCATAGAGGTCTATGGAGATAGACTGGTGAGCATCTATAGCCTAGAAAATGGCTTGTTATCTATGTAGGCTAATAAGCTTCTTTTTTTTTGTGAGCATTATGTGGGGTTTTTTCTGAATTGTAACTCAATAATAACTCAAAGCAGGTAGAAATTAAAATATATAGCACTATTTTTATCTACTAATATAGCACTATTTTATTTTTCACTTCCTAATTGTCAAAGGGAATGTCTGCTCACTTCAACACATCTAGAACTGGACTGTGTTGTTATTGTCTAAGAACTTCTTATAATTTTTTATGCCATTTTCCTTCCCCAGGTGGCTGGAGCTTACTCCAAAGCTTGGTCTTGTAGGGAAGAATCTTTACTGGCAGTGTATAAGAAACTAGCAGAGGTTTCACCAGGAACCCCTAAAGCTGAACTGATGAACATGATGAGAGCAGCAGTGTTCCTCTGCAAGAAAGCACTTACTGATAAAGTGTCATCTGTGAGTCTGACCTCGATGTATCTGTTGTCCTGTTGTCTTTATTTCATCGAACAGTTTTCGAAGAGCATCAGTATTATTAATTTAATATGTAATTTCTTTATAGAGAACCTGAACTAGTAGGTTTTAAAAGAGGGGCAATAAAAATATTTAAAGGTTTTAGCTAACTATTGAAAAACAATGTTAAAATATATTTTGAGACTAAAAACTTTCCATAACTTGTTAAAAATTAATAACACATCCAAAATGTAATTTCTTTGATTTTCAATCCTACTCTGGAGAAACCCCGGTCTCTGTTCATTTTCCCAGCCGCAACACACACGTCAGATGTATTATAGCAGGAGAATAAAAGAAAAGCAGTACAAAGGGAGTACTGTTGGTCTAAGATAAAAGTACTGGAACCATATTTATAGGTACCAGTAACCACTAATGGGATTTAAGTATAGGTTTTCATATTGCATTGATGTTGCACTGTTTTTGAATGAATGCGAAAACCCATTCTTAAATCCCTGCTGACCGCATCTTTGGTCATTTGTTGAGTACAGAGGTTGTTGTGGGTTAACCAATCAGGTTATGACTCATTGTTTCTACCTTCAGACACTGCTGCTGAAGTTGCATCATCAAATATTATGTATCAAAACATTAGTTCCCTATGTAACTTTGGTTCTGTGAACAACAATGATCATGTGATGTTGTATTTGATATGAATACCATTGATATATAACCATCTGCCTCTGCCTCTGGCATGGGCTGTGTTAGCCTGGAGCAGGTGCCCAGTGATGCCTAGCTGCTGCCCAGGTTTCTAGGTAACTCCCTGGAGCAGCATGTCTTTCAGTAACCAGTGCATATAATTACCTGTCTTGTGTTAATGGCTAACTAATGCCCAAGAGGAGGAGACCTACCCTGTGGGAAAGCATGGTAGGCGGATGGTGTCCAGTCCACTTATATGCCTTGGAGTTGTCGATTTCCCAGTGGGCCAAACTCTGTTTACATAATGGAGTTCTGCAGATCTCCTATTCCTCTTGCTTGCTGACCTGATTGCTAGCAAGTCTTCAGAGGAACCATTTTTCTTTTCCACCTCCAGTGTGAGCTCATTAAGAGATCTTAAGGGATTCTAGCATAAGGGGGAAATCCCATGCATGGATCTTGGGGAACCAGGATTGATGAATGTGCTTCACCAAGAGCTAATTTTTGCTAACTTCTGGAAGGTTGTGATGTTTATGAGCCCCCAGAGAGACACCATTCTTGATGTTCTGACACCCAGCAATGGCTGTGACATGCATTTAGTAGGGATTTACAACTGTTGAGCAAATCCCTGCAGGAAAGCTAGTGCTAGGAAATGGTCAATGAAAAATTTGAACCAAGATTAAACTGAAAACAAATAAATTCAAATATTGATGTGTATATTTATTAAACAGGAATAAAAGATTCCCAATAAAAAATAGAAAAACTACTGGATAAGATCTCAAAAATAATATCACAGGAAAATAATAAAAACATCTCCCAAGTGTTGTATATTCTGCTGGTTGATGTAACATTTAGCAAATTGAAATTTGCAAAATCAGCATCTTCTGAAATTTAAAACAATATATACATAATTAATCTACTACTATGAACAGATCTTGTTTCTGTATATTTTCAGGCAGTTGCGGTAATGTCATAGATGCCACAGGAAGACTATTGCAAATGCATTTATTTAAGAACAATGTTTTCACATGTAATCAAAACTCACATGCCTCAAGGTTAGTGCTTTTTCCTTAGTAAGGTGCAAAACCACTCGTATCCATTTAGTTGTATGTGACGTATTTATATAATGATTTCCTCTGAGTCAGGCTGGGATCATTTTAAAGGGACTAACGCCCTTGCTTGTAACTGCAGAACTAAACTAAACCGTTTATTAGAACAATTACTCAGTACAGTTTGCTTTAAATCAACTTATAATAGAACATCTGGGTATCACCTGAAATAGCTTTATAACATCATATAGAGTTTGTGTCTCTCATTTTAATATTGTGACAGATTTGCTTCTGCATTTGGTATTTTTTCTTCTCAGAATTGCTTTCTTCATCTTTGTGCTATGTGTGCTATCCAATATCTAGCTATCTAACCTTTAATTTAGCTTATAGATATGATTTTAAGTCTTATTTATGATATAACATGCAGTAAGCTTCATTTTCTTTCCCCAACAAGTAGAAATATATAAAAGGCAATACCACTTAAAAAATGTTATCACTGAGCAAGTATTGATGTGGGGCGATTATCCTACCCCCTAGAACTTCTCTCAAATTTCAGAGAAGTTTCACGTGTTTGCGGGGCCTTTATCCAGCTGTCACGTGCCTGATTAATCTCCTATGGTGGCATTCCAGTATGTGATCCCCTACAGCTCCAGCTTTTTTCAGGGGTTCATTCATAAACTCTTAAAAATGTCAGCTCTGAGCAGCCGAACAATGCAGGCCCAGTGTTGGAAACATTCCCACAAGGTCTCTCCCTCAGGCCATTTAGTAAAATAAACAGCACAGACTAACAATCAGCTGCTGTAGCTGCTGTTAATGACATCTCTTTGCAGCTGTCTACTAAAATCTCAGGATTTATAAAAGCAATAAAATAATACATGTAGAATAATCCATTGTTTGTTTTGTTATAAGAAATTAATCAGAGTCTGTCCTAAAATATGAGTGATACCAAGCACTTATACTGCAGACTCTTACCAAAAACTCAAAATAAGTGTCTCCTTACAGAAAATATCATATTAAAAATTCTATACCTTCTGTTTAGTTTTCTGTATATGTGGAATCTGCACCAAGTCCTTTTTTGAGCACATTAATAGAAACTGTGATTCACCTTGCAGCTGGGACTACTGCTCGAGCCGTTCCGCTAATTCTGATCAATTATATTTGAGTCATGCTTTTACTCCCAGGTTTATTTATATACATGAAACTGCCATCCCAGTAGTTTACTAAGTTCTTTTGGGACCGCTGTCGTTACTAGCTCATAGTCATCACAGGCAGATACAACTGAGGTAACAGCAATATCTGAGTCCTGATTTGCAGCGTTGTGGATTTCTTGAACAATACATCTGTGATTTAGTTTATTACAAACATACGGCCTTCTAGCTTGCTGCTGAACTTGTTCTTGTTAATGCAGGTTCTGAACTAAAGGTTTCTTTAATAATTTGGGTATTTGATGTAACTTCTCCAAAACTGTCAAACTATTTGAGATAGATCTTTAAGAAATACTGAGAAACTCAAGTACTGGGCTATTAAAATAAACTTTTAAATGGTTCAATACAGTTTTGTACAGTAACAAACATATAAAAGAAAAGCAACAACTCTTACTATTGAATATTCTGTGAAAGTACTTCTATGATTAGGGAAAAAAGCTTCTGGAAAAGGTGACTGTTTTGTATTGAAATATTTACTAGTAGATGATTTAATGCTTTGTCTTTTGTATAAGTAAACAAATGAACTGTAGTGTTCATGAGGCTTATATATAATTTTATACATTGGTCCATACATTGGTTTTTACCTTGTGCAGGTATTCCAGGCATCACTAAAGCTGCTGAGGATGATTCTAAAGGATTTTGTGTCTTCTCACCAGCTGGGAAGATCTGAGATAATTTACTGTGTAGATCACATCTGGCCAAGTCTTCTCTCTCGGACCGCGGAGTCTACAGTGAGACTCCGCACACTGGCCATCGCTTTTATTCAGGTAAAATATATATTGCATATACAAGTAATTATGAGGATGTTAGAGAGGCAAACATTTTTCCAGAGATCATAGTTTGAGATATTTTAGCATCTGAGAAACCAAATGAAAGTCTTCAAATCTGCAATTAGGTGTCGATAAATTATTTGCAGAACATGCCTTTTATGCTAGTGCAAAAAAAGTAAGATTTCTTACTCTGTTTTTACCCAGCTTCTCAAAGATTACAGGAGTTCAGTGCTGTTATGTTGGCTTAGTGAGGTCGTACAGGGTCCTGCAGGAATGCCAATATTGACACACATGGGTTTGTGTGTGTATGTGTGTGTAACATCTATAAATTGTTTCATTCTGTAGTATATGTATGAATGTATTAAATGTAATATTATGAGTATACATATTATAGTTTCTGTAGTGTGTATGCTTATTGAATGTCTCTCTGTTTGAAAACTCCATCTAGAATTTTTTTCTCATTTCTCTGGTTTCCCCCTCCTCCTGCCACTTTCTCTTGTGCTAACGAATTTGCCTGTGAGAGTGTGCAGTTGAGAACCAGACTGACACACTTCCTGTCTTAGTGTAGAAGCAGCACTTAGATCATAATGCTCACTGGTCTATCACAGAAATCACTAATTAAACCAGCCAATGCACATCCAGTTTATGAAAGGAGTCTTTTGTCGCGTTTGTGCTGGCATCAAATTCTTGAATGATCTCTAAGCTTGCATCAGTTTACATAGACAGGTGTTAAATACATGGGCATAAAACCATGTGCAATGGAAAAAGTCATGTGCTGTGCATTTTGTATTGTGAATATTTTCTACATATCTGTATTAAATGTATACTTGTGTTTCAAGAGTCTGTTTGAGAAGACGATTTTAAAGTATAGTTGTTTATGTATGTATCACAGGAGATGGCTGTGTATAAGGAGGTTCGAGCTCTGCAGTTTGTCCCCAGTGAGCTAGTAAAGCCCATAAAGAGCAGCATGCCTGCACGTCTCGCTCTCAGCAGACTCGAACTGCTGGAAAATCTTCTGGAACCGCTTGGCACAAACGACTCCGGTTTTACCCTTGGCAACGTCATGCTGGTAAAGACCTCACTTATTTATTATTTTTAACCAATTAAAGAAGTGATCTCAAGCTAACTCAGGCCATACCCTAAATCACTCTCCAACACTGTATTTTATTCCAACATCACTTTTTATTTTAGCACACTTACCTTTCTTTCTCACTGATCAAATTTCTAAATACATCTTTTTTTTTTAGCAAACTCAGTAAAACTTTCTGAGCAGGAGCTAAAACTGCTGGTTAACATTTCACTCAATAAGTAAAAGTGTGGTGTGAGACAAAGCGTAGTACCAACCCAAAGTTTATTATGTGCTTATAACAGCATATCTCAATTGTTTTGTTATTTTAATTGGACATTAATTTGGCAACAATTTATAATCCTTTATTTATACCACAATACATTTACATTACATTTACGGCATTTAGCAGACACCCTTATCCAGAGTGACTTACAACTGAGCAACTGAGGGTTAAGGGCCTTGCTCAGGGGCCCAGCAGTGGCAGCTTGGTGGACCTGGGGTTCGAACCCATGACCTTTTGATCACACAGTAGAACTTCATACTTTTAAGTATATTTTGTGTAATGACCATGAAACAAAGTTTTCAATTACTCTCTAATAGCTATAGATATAAAAAATACAGCTTCTTGAAATTTAATCTTGGAAAATTTGGAAACTTGGCAACTTGCAACAGGAACTACATTCAGAGCTGCTTTTAAATAAGAATACTCCACACCTTCTTATGAAAGATAATTCCAATGAAATGAAACAGTGTGTATAATTCTATTCCTGCATTTCATTCTTAAAGCTTCATTTTCTTACACTTTTGCTAAAAACCAGAGGCTTGATTCCTAAACTGAATCCATGCCCAGGATGCTGCATCTGAATGTCACCCATAGAAGCAGAATTACAGTTTAGACCAGTTTGAATGGGAGTTGTGCTACACCCATGTTATGAGTACAAACCTACATACCCTTTGACTGGAGAGATGATCTCACTCTATGGGCAACTCCCAATGTTCTTCCATCCTACTACTTAACTGTATGTTTTAGTGTTTCCAAACGGCTCCTATTACATTATAAAACCTCATTAAAAGGGAACAGTTCCGCCTTATTAATAGAGAACAGTCCAAATAAAACAGATCACTCAAAAAAGTACTGTATACTGACAGCATTGCCAGTTTTAATTCAAATGATTAGAATATATGAATGCCTTCTTTCTAATACTTTATTGTTTCTATAGTAACAGCTCATGCACAAGGACTTGTATAGTTGATGATCTGCACAGTCAAATAAACAGATTAAAAATGTGTTATTATTGCTATAGTGAAATGTGAAGCGGTAGGTTCTGTATTCTCTCTTATATGCTGTATTTTCATTTTTTTCAGTCCTTTATTAAAATATGCCATAATTTTCTAAATTACTGGCCACATCATGCAAGAAAGGTGATAGTGAAGGTGGTTGTGTTTTCCGCATTCTCTCTTTCATATCAATCAGTGAAATACTCTTTCCTAAGGAATGAGCTTGAAACAGAAGAGCTTTTGTATAACAAAGTAGGTGGTGCTGGTGTCCCAGTATTAGGCTCATAGCCCTGAGTTACGAGGATAAGGCAGTCACTGCTGGCCTCAAACAAGTTAAGATGTAATCCTTCATCAGCATGTATCTACATGTAAACCATGCAATCACTAACATCGGCCACTTTTCTTTATGTATTTTTCAAAATTTCTCTTTTCCTCTGTCTATTTTTATGTCTATTTTTATTAACCTTTAATTCTCTTTTCTTCCAATTAATTCTGTCAGTCTTCACAGCCCTAGTGAATTCTTGTCCTCTATTTGAGCTTCTCTGTGCATTTTCTCAAGTAACTGTTTGCCTACAGGGACTGTTTGAAGGGTAAACTTCAGGTTCTGTTAAAAGAATAGCTGTTGAATTTTCACACCTGATTGTAATCAGGTCTGGTCTAAAGAGACGGGTATATTACCATTGGGTGGTATTTAGTGTAGTTCAATTTTGTACCACTTTGTTTCATAAAAAAAATTGTTTGGGATTTGTGTTACATTTCACTTGTTGTCATGTCTTTCATAAAGTGTGTAATAAAAGAACTTCCCCGTGATGACATTTGAGATATGATTGGTGTGTTTCCAACATATTCTCTGTTAGTAAAAATAGTAATAATAATAATAATAATAATAATAATAATAATAATAATAATAATAATAATAATAATATGAATCGTTCTGAATGTGATGTGTGGCATTTTGCATGTTTTTGACATGGCAGACAGAGGACTTTCACCTAAGTATTTGTGGGTTTATTTATTTATCCATTTAATCTTGTACTTCTGAACAAAGAGTGTTGGTAAAGGGGTAGCTTTGGGTTACCAAAAGGGTCAGCGCTGATAAATACCTCCCTGCTGCCATTGGTTTCCAGGGAGATGAGCTGTTGCGTTGAGCCGAGACGCGATTAGGTTTCCTGTAATTAAAATGAGGGGAAGAGAGATACGGTGCCCATGAATAGCATCAGTGTATGGAGAAATAGAAAGTTGAGTCTGGGAACAGGAAACAAAAAGAGACAGAATGCTGAGCAGGAACTTGTTGGTGACATATGCAGTCTTATGCAGTGTTTACATGTCTTATCAAGCATAGTTATTGTATATCTTGTAATAATCACACAATATAACTTAATTAATTCACCTCAAGATAATTGTAAATTACGGATAATACTGTGCAAAAGATGCTGTCAAAATATTACGTTTTTGAATATCAAAGAAAAATACTATTAGTATTATAATGAATAAAACCGTATGCAGTGTGCAGTCATGGAAAAATAATAAACAAGGTGAAGCTGTGACGTGACCACATGTGAAGTTGACTGTTTTCCTATAACTCCACATCTTGGTGCGTTTTATTCCCAACTGTATTATGATACTTTTTTTAAATACATACATATTTTCCATTTATACATTTTTAGCATTTATTTTAACATCCATGAAACATTAATTCCTGTTTTTTTAGTCAGAGTTATGCTGTTATGTTATGGAAAATTAATTATCATCAGATTTAAGAATAACATCTAAAAAAATATTTTGGAAAGTGAATATTTGGAAATATAAAATTTGCTCTTTTTTACTGACACACCCACTACTAGATTGTAATCTATTTGAAAATATATTGTATAGGGAAGGCTTTTGCACCATACTTTAGTTATCTACAATGATTATAATCTAATGTGTTTGTGTGGGGTTAGTTTCTAGCAGGAGCACTGGAGCATTGTGCTGCACCCGTACGTGAGCTGGCTGTACGGATCATCCAGATGATGTACCATCTCCACGGACGTTCCATACTGAGCTACCTTCCACCAGATGATCCAAGCACTCGCAAAAACATCCTCTATAAACATCTCTTTGACTCTTTTGCCAAGATAGACGGCAGACTTCCACAACCACAGGTAAAAGTCAGTCAGTCGTAACTGATGTCATTCACCGCCAGAGGCACTGTTACAGTAACAAAAGGACATACCAGGTTTAGAAATGCAAAAGATTTTAGTTTTGCTTCTCAAGTATAAACCAGTGTGTAAGATTCCAAAGAGACTCAGTAATGGACACAAAGTCACACTCTTTGTCTAGAATGCTTTATTTGGTGTGATGTTGTCCATGTCAGGCTGGAAAGTGTGCTTCAGGTTAGTGCAATATAAACAGTCTAAACATGATTATATCATCTTTGTTTCTTTCTCTTTTCTCTCTCTATCTTAAGGTGAAAAAAGGAAGGGTGCAGAAAGTGGTAGAGAAAGAGGAGCAGGAAATCAAGAGCCTGCAGGATCAACTGGCTGTTCTGAAGGAGATTAGTGTAGGTTCATTAGCCATGCATGCAGTCATTGTCCTTGGAGATTAGTGCATGATATTTCCTTTCAGAAACAGGGATATGATGAGGAGAGCATTGTTACTTACTGTGTTTGGGACTTTACAGCTTGATTACTATTTGATGTCTTGGAATTTATGTATGTCTTCCATGGCAAACAATCCACATTTTCAGCTCACAGCTCTGATAATACAGGTTACTGTGTGAGTTTCTTATGGGTTCTTTTGGGTTCCCCAGTTTCATCCTTCCCCTTAGATACATGTCAGTAAGTGCATTAGATACCCCAATTTGCCCTTGGTGTGTGTGTGTGTGTATGTGTTTGTGTAAGAGAGAGAGCGCAAGCCCTGGGATAAACTAGCAAGGCTTTCACGACAATCTACCTGCTTCCAAAATACTGGACTGGTAGAGCATCTTTATTTTAATTTAACTTCTGGAAATTGACAGTTATAGTATCATATTAAGAATCTGTAGAAGTACAATAAGAGTTGTTTTTATAACATTTCTACATAGCTACCATTAGTTATTCAATGAAATCATCTCTTATTGTTTATGAAGGAAAAGGGGAAGGAAAAGAACAAATCACCAGAGAGAAAAATGGAGAAGTCACATAAGGCAGGTGTGTATAATGTGTTCTGGGTCATTACATCTTTTTTTAGACGTGTGAACAGATTTAGAGGGTCTTAATGTCTACCTTTCTGTATAGGTGTTAAAAAGGGAACGCATTCCATCTGTACTGATGGAAAAGTGGGCCAGTCCATACCAAACTACCTAGACAAGTAAGTTCCTGTTAGAAAATGTTTTTCCTGTATTTCAGTGTTTACTGTGAACAGTATGATGACTGTCATGCTGAAACCTAATAAAATGCACCCTACAGGTATCTACCTCTCTCTCTCTCTCTTGCTCTCTCTCTTTCTCTCTCTCTCTCTCTCTCTCTCTCTCTCTCTCTCTCTCTCTCTTGCTCTGTCTCTCTCTCTCTCACTCTGTCTCTCTCTCTTGGTCTGTCTTTCTTTATCACATGCTTTCTTGGTCTATTGTTCTATTTCATTTTAACTGAAATAAAAGGTGATGTATAATTTGAGTATTACATTTTAAATAGAGTTCAGTTCCCCCACTGATATATATCAAAGTAATCTTTGAATTGTTCTTCTTATTTATATCAAAACTGATCTGTTGTTTCAGAGAGTAAAATAGTTCTAATAGTGGTTTGTTTTGCAGCCTTTGTATATTTTGTGGGGAGAGAGATAAGTCTTTTACCGAAGAGGGTTTGGACCTGCACTACTGGAAACACTGTCCAATGCTGTGTCGATGCCTCCAGTGCAGACAGGTATATAAGAGAGTGAGAGAGAAAGAAAGAAACACACCCTCACTTCCACACAATAAAATAACTTGAGCTGTCATACTCAATTAGAGTTTTGGTATCATTGAAACTTGTATATTACACATTTTTGTGTTTTTATGCCTGATTTGCTGGGTAGTAGAGTGAAACAATATGTGGACTGCTTCATGTAGCTTAGATTTACATTTCTGGCATTTGGCAGACTTCTTTTTTCCAGAGTGATTTACTAAAGTGCATTGAAGTCTCTTTCTTGGGAGGTAATATAGCACACAGATAAGAACAATTATTTATATACAATTATTTTAAACAAATGAAAAAACTTCTAGTTTAAGTATTTCAGGAAGATGTAGGTCTTTACCTATGTCTGTATTCTTTTTATATATTTGCATTTTCTTACTCTTTGCTGCTGCCGAAACAGAGAAATTTCCCCATTGTGGGACCAATGAAGGTATATCTTATCTTATCTTATCTTATCTTATCTTATCTTGTTTGAAGTCATTCAGTGACTAAGATCTTCTGACACTGACGGAAGCTTCATTGCACAACTTCGGTATCAGAACAAAGAACAATTATAATGCATACCTATTCTACCTATTGTGCTATAGGAATGTTGCAGAATAGCGGAATATTCAAATAGCAGAACTGGTTCTGTCGGCTTATATAGTGATGTCTTTCTGAAAGCTTAAACAATAAAAAAGGGAATGGTAATAAGTTTTGTTTTATACTTTTTTTTACAAGCTATGTTACAGTAAATCAGCAAATTAGCTCATGCCACATGCACACTATAAATGTAACAATGCTCATACCAATACTTGATGGTGTTGGCTATATGAGCCATCTACTTGGTTTGTTTTAATTCTGGAGATGAGGCAATTGTTTGTTTTAAGCAGATTTGGAGGCAGGCAGCCAAGAGAAGAATTGCTGGGGGGTTTTCACACGGATCTATCCTAGAAAACCTTTATCGTACACCCGAGTTCTTATCTTTTCAAAAAATAAAAGCATTTTCAAAATTGTAGAATTCTCGATAAAGCTTTTAAGGGCTCTAAGAGGTGATCAAAGAACCCTTAAATGTTCTACATTTTGTAGGTTACAGAGGAATTGTTCTAAGGTGACTGATACACATTGTAAATAGAACTTTTTTTAATCCAGTCAGTGTAATTCCTTTTGTGTTCTTCTCAAAAACACAAGGTAGTTAGTTATTACTCGCCATGGTAAAATGTAACCGAACACAACAAAATGAATTAAAACGGTACAAAAATGATAACAGGTTCAAGACTTCAAGACTTCTGAAGATCATAATTGTCCCCCTTTTGTTGCGTGTAAGAAAGGAATTTCTTCACCCCTGTCAATTAGAGTGACACTAGCCAATCTGTAAACATGTCACAAGAGGCATGCTGAGACGTGTGCTAACTTCCCAGTTGTGAGTTAACAAATAGAAATAAATGAGAAAGAAATTGCTGAATAGTCCGACAGACAGTAAGTTGTCTGAATAGACAGACAGACTGACAGTAATAAAATAAAACACTAATAGGTATAAAACATTTACATATAATATATGCAAGTATTTGTATTTGAATATACAGTATGTGAGAGATATCTTACATTGTTTATACAACAGTATTTAGATTATTCATGCATAATATACAATATATATTCAGAAAATATACAGATACATAAAGATTTGAACCTACATAGATGATCTTTGATTCTACAATTATATCTAGACCATACAAAACATGCAGTCTAGTTTAAAGCTGCAGAATGAGTACCGTCTAACAGTATAGTGTAGAGTTCAGCGGGTAATGTTTGTGGGAAAGAAGCAGTTCCTGAATCTCCTCGATGAACAGGAGATAACCCCTTCCTTTCAGACACCATCAAGCTGAATTTACCACACTGTGATGGAGTTGGTCAGGTTGCTCTCAATGGTGCAGTGATAGAAACTTGTTTAGATCTGGGAGACAGGTGAACTTTCTTCTGTCTCTGCACAGAGTTAAGATATTGTTTATATTCTTAACTAGAATCTAATCATTTTGGTTCCATGACAGATCGTCAGAGATGTATGCATTCAGAAACTTGAAAATGCACAGTGTCTCCTGTTTTTATGTTTGTGAAAGTCTACAATGAGCTGTTTGGTCTTCTTTGTGTTGAGGGTGAGGTTGTTGTCAAACAGTTTGCTGCTAAGCTTTGGATCTCCACCTTGTAGGACAACTCATCATTGGTGGTTATTTGACATGCGACTTGCATACTAGGAGATGATACTAGAGTTATGTAAAGAAACAATAGATATGTAGAGAAGATGAGGATTAGCCTAAACATAGGCTAATCATGAAAATATTTAGACAAGGAATACCTCCAACGTGTTTTCCAGCAAGCAGAAGTGAGTGAGTTGGCAAGATGAAGCTGTAGCAGTTATAGTATCATATTAAGAATCTGTAGAAGTACAATAAGAGTTGTTTTATAACATTTTATTGTTTGTTTATTAAACATCATGAACCTTTAGAGGATTATTGACAATATGTGACTTTCTGTTGAGGTTGTAGAGACCAGGGGAATCAACCTTTGTTACCCACACTCATGTTTTGTGTTTTTTTATTTTACCAGCAGATTTTAGAGAAGTCAACTGTCACTTTGTTTACTCTAACTACATTCCGGTGCAGTGGAACATTAACTCATTGTGCTGACCTTTCTCAAATAGCTTGTATACTTCTCTTTTTCTCAGTACAGTGCTTTGATACAATACAATACTTTTATTTTTGTTTGAATCACCTGAGTAACATCTGATCATAGCTTATTAAACATAAAACAACACTGTAATGTAAATGTCTGTGTGTATATGTGTGTGTGTGTGTGTGTGTGTGTGTGTGTGTGTGTGTGTGTGTGTGTGTGTGTGTGTGTGTGTGTGTGTGTGTGTGTGTGCGTATTAGGTTGTAGAGATCGCAAGCCTAACTGAGCACCTGCTCTCAGAGTGTGAACACAAAGCAGATTTTACCCAGTGTCCTCACTGTTCTGAGGCCATCATGAAAAATAAGCTGACTGAACATGCCCAAAGCACAGCCTGTAAAAGTAAGTACTGACCATGTTCTCACATTTCACAACTATATGTGTTGCAGAAGTCTATAAGTAGCACAGCCACACATACATTTGGGTGTTTTTCACCATTGTAGAAGCATGTGCTAAGGCAGATTTCAAATAACTGATAATGATGTGAAACTAAAGCAGGTCTATTTAAATCGATTAGAATGACACGTCATGTATCAATGCACATTTGTGCAGCAGGAAGAATTTTTGTTGCATTTAAAGTTTGATTTTTGTTAAGTCTGAGAACAAACTCCTTTGTGTGTGGGTGTGTTTTTCTAATCAGCTCTTCCAGATACTGTGGCCAAAGGAAACTGTAACCACTGTCCTTTGTGCCATGAGGACATTTCTCCAGGAGAGGAGGTGAGACACATGCAAGTTTAATGCTGCTTTTTTACACACACATTCACACATCACTGAGCTCAGATTCAAATGCAAATTACAACTCTAAAACTCTACAACTCTAGAACTCTCAAAAACTTTTTGTGTTTACATTCTACATTTGTATTTATTCCTTTGACAAGTTTTTATCCAAAGTGACATAAAAATGGTATGGAATAAAATAAAAAAAATCTGTTAAAAATAATATTTACAGCAGGAATTCTATACAGTCAGGAATAATCGGTGAATCACTTGATTATTATTTGTGTATCTTCAAATGCAACCATTTTGGATAAATGGACATCTACCATCTGTTCCCGTTTCACTCTTGCATTGTATCTGATGTCTCTAATTACAGGCCTTTAGAAGGCTTTGGTTAATGGAGACAGTGTCTCTGTCAGGCACTAAACAGGTGTGCATGGGTTGAACAAAAAAGCTAAGATAATGTGTAACATCATGTGAGGACAAAAGTATGCTGTTCAAAAGTCTGATTGTGAAGTTCTGATGATATTTTGATCTCTTAACCTGTTCAAGTCCTATTCCTGTTCAACTGAGATACAGGTATGGGGGATAGCCTGAACTTTTGCATGTTTTTCAAAATCCCCAACTTGCCCCGAATATAATATACATGAAATTTTCTGTTTATTTTCTTGAAATTTCTTTCCAATAAAAGCTCATAAATATTTTATTTTTATAAACTCAAACTTTTCCACATTTTATGCATAACAATAAATCATTTTGGATGCCACAGTATGATGCTCGGTAGTAATACAGTATTGTAGTGAGATGAAGTTGTTTATACATCATTGGTCCACAGTCATTTGAGGGCAACAGAAGCTCCAGTAGTTCTCCACACATCTGATTTCATTTATTGGGTTTATCTAGTTTATCAAAGCGATATTATTTTTTATAAGAATCTCAGTATAGTAAACCCTAACATAATATCAAAAAATAGAAATGAAATCATTTATATTTTTGTTTTGATTTACATGTACCTCACGCAGCCTACACAACAGTATCACAAGTAGTTCAAATACATTTTTAAATGCCTTCCAGCTGAGAATGTTACAGTACCTAATAAATATAACGTAAATGCCTTTAATGCTAAAGTTAATGAGTTGATGAGCCCTTAAAGAGCCAGAGTGCATCTGAGTCACATTTACTTATAACATGTTAAATTTGAATGCCTTATATTTTAGAACCATGTTATGTTTGCATTTCATGTTTCAAGTTGTTAAAAGGTCACACTAACAAATAGACAGTGAGATATGATTAATTATGGGATGTGGTAGCTTAGTGTATAAGGTGTTGGACTACTGATCGGGAGGTCATGAGTTCAAATCCCAGGTGAACTTAGCTGCCACTGCTGGGCCCCTGAGCAAGGCCCTTAACCCCCAAATGCTTGATTGTATAAATTGAAATGAAAAATGTAAGTCACTCTGGATAAGGGTGTCTGCTAAATGGCAGAAATGTAAATGTAAATATGTTTTAAAATTAAATTCATGAACAAGGAAATTTTTGCTGGAATTAGCATGTGCTCATGGGGAAATCCACAAAGTTTATAAATTAGGGTTATTGTATCTGGATTTGCATTCGTCACAGGTCAAAAGTTTCTGGTCAAAAGTACTGTTTCTTCCTTTATATTAGCAATACAACATTTTAAGCTAATTTAAGTCCTCTCACTTATTTTCAGCATCACTACTAGCATGAAATATTATATCCATTTAATTGTTTGGATATTGGAAAAAAATCAGCTAGATTTGTGAGTCGTTCTGATCACAAACATTGCCAAGAAACCTGAAGTCGTCTTGACTACTTTTTACTCAATAGATTATGCTGGAAGGTTATAATGGTTATGTAATTATAGAGAATGCAGATGTTATGGAGAGTTTTGCAAAGTCTGAAACATAAAGGATTTTAATAAACTGGGATTTACCCAGCTCACAAATGTTGCTTTATTTTTATTTGTTTACTTCATACAACACGGGCTCACTTTTCAGACTTAAGCCAGTTTTATTACACCATTAAATTTCAATGCTGGCAGATCTGCTCAGTGCAACAACCTAATGTCTTTATATATAGGTAATGCTGTGCTTGCACTATTTGCTGTAGTATAGAAGTGTGCTGATGTTACAGTCAGTCATGGCGTTGGGGGGAAGGGTTGATGATTCCAAGTGGCCTGAATAGAGTCCAGGAAAACCAGCTACGTGGGAAGCTTTAAGATCCAGAATCCTTACTCTTTTGAGCAAAGCATTGAAGCATAGCTTTTAAAAGAAAGACACTTTGCATACTAGACTGCAATTATGCAATTAACACTACATATGTACAGTGTCATGGAAAAGTATTCAGCTGCCTTAAACTTCTTTACTTTTGTGTTGAAATTTCTTTGTAACCTGGGTGTTAAATCAGCCACATTTTTATTATAATATTACGAATATACGGAAAATAGCCCACAATGTTGAGATTGTGGGAGATCAGTTTATTTTCTAAATTACTTACAAATAAAAAATATAATGGTTTATTATATAAGTATTCACCCTGTTACTAAGAAACTCTTCATCAGTTCTAGTGCAGCCATTTTCCATCAGATGTCGCATTAGTTCTTATTGATAGAATATTTAATGATACATAACTAATTCACCTGTGTGCAATTAAAGTGTCACGTGATCTCTGTTTAAAGACACCTGACATAATTACAGTATAAATATGTGTCTTCAAGAACACGGTATACTGTAAATACACCTATTCCTGGAATATATACACTATAAATATGCCACTGCCTGTGTTTTAAATGTGAATTGACAAGCTAACAAAAAATGCATTGGTGGCAGAAGAGAGTTTTTTATTTTTATTTTCGACATGCCACCACCACCACCATCATTGTGGAAAGGGGATCTCAGTATGACGAGCAGCATTTGGTTATCCCAAAACAGAGTTTTGTAGCAATAGCTTGTTTCCTTTTTCCACCCATGTTCATGGGTTTCTGCAGCTCTGCAGACTCTTGGCTACTGAACTTTCTTCTTTCCACCGTTCACAGTTTGAGATCCTCTTTATGACTAGTTTTATTACTTTTATTTCCAGAAATTTGTCCCAGTCTTGTTGTGATAGTACCTTGATATTTTTGCTCAAGTATGTCTAACAAAATTTGCCGCATTTTAGAAACAGATTGTTGTTTTTTTTGTCTTCTTGGAACTGGTTGAAACAGAACAGAGGTGCCTCGTTTCATCCAGATATAACATTTAGAATTGAGGCCAAACAGTTAAAATTTTGTTTTATCAGACCAGGTCAATCTTGTTAGTCACAGTCTGAGAGTCCTTCAGGTGTTTTCTTGCAGACTCCAAGCAGGCTTTCATGTGTTTTGCACTGAGGAGAGTCCTCCGTTTAGCCACTCTGTCAAAGCCTAGATCGGTGGAGGGTTGCAGTGATGGTTGTCCTTCTTGAACTTTGTTCCATCTCCGCACAGGATCTCTGGCTCTCAGTCAGAGTGACCATCGGGTTCTGGTCACCTTTCTTACTAAGGCCCTTCTCCCCCAATTGCTCAGTTTATCTGGTGACCAGCACAACTTGCTGGTTGTGCCAATCTTCTCCCATTTGAGAATTATGGAGGCCACTGTTCTTTTGGGAATCTTCAGTGCAGCAGAATTTTTTTTGTAGCCTTACCCAGATGTGTGCATTGCAACAATCCTCTGAGCTCTGCAGCCAGTTCTGCAGATATGCATTGTCAGCTGTGAGGCCTTCTATTGAGAGGCGTGTGCCTTTCTAAATCCTGCCTGTAAATTTACAAATAGACAGTGAGATAAATTCTGTATAGATCCTGTAAATTTAATTTACCATAGGTAGACTATATAAATGCACACACGCGCACACACACACACACACGATGATGAAAAATATTATGCAAAATATTAGTTTGCATTCACAGGTGTCTGCTGTATTCATTTGTGACTTAACAGTCCAAGCAGCTGGGTAACACTGAGCTGTGTGTTTAGGGCTGGAAGTTTCACCTCATGGACAGCAGTGCCGGTTGTAAGCAGAACACACGTAGGACAGCGGCATTACAGCGAGCAAAGACACACACACAAGGTGAGCCATTCATCCTTTTCTTGGCCTGCAGCGAGCCCTCCACCTTCCCAACACTATTTGACAACATACTCATCCTCAAACAGACCTGCCTGAAATGAACTCTACTGTAATTCTGCAGAACAACTTTTTCGTTTAATTTGTGTAAAAATATATAGTAATATTTACAAAGCAATATGAGTCTGGGTAATACTGATCAAACCACCAGGCCAGAAATAAGCTAAGAGGCAGTTTCTCCTCCCCCAACCCCCTATGCCAACATACCCACCCCCACCTCACCTCCACTCCAACTGCACAAGGTCTAGTTATATACCTATGAAAGGCAGGAATTGTGGATTTGATTTCTATACAGCATACTGTAGTAGCTTAACTAAATGGCACTGAGAAATGTTTGTACATGGTTAGTTTGCTATGGATGCCTTAGATAAGAAAAAAAGAAATGCAAAATATTTTATAATGTCATAATAAGGTTATAGCCTTATATATGATTAATGTTTGTATTTATCATTTAAAGCAAACCAAAATTTAGTTTTTACCCTTTCCTACACAAGATGTTTAATATTTGAGATACTAAAGCACACAAACATCTGATTTTCAGTGGTAGCTTTAAATTAAAATGTGAATCATGACAGTGAAGTTAGTAACACTGCCACCTCGCAAAGTCCAGAGAGCTAGGTTTGATCCTGAACACAGGTTAGAGTCAGGGTTCATTTTAGTGTGCTCACAAATATCCCTCCACAACATCATTCTCTTGAAAATTATCAATCACTGTAAGTTCTGAATCGGGTTGCTTTTTTTTATTTATTTGTTATTTCTCTAATTGTGTCACAATCAGGGAAGACATTTGGTACAGCAGCATTGAAGGCGGCAGCAGTGGAATCTGTTGGGAAAGGCAGAGGTGGTGGCCGGAGCAGCACTCGTATCCCTGCGCCAGCACCACGCCCCAGTAGGACCAGTAAACTAAAGCCTTAGTACCAGCCAATGAACTTATAAGCTTTGCTCAGCACAGTCGGACATGATTATAGGAGTACAGCACAAAATTTTCTCCTAATCATATCCATCAGCACGGCAGTGAAATACACATAGTAATTAAGATTAAGGAGATAAAATAGGTTTTAATTAGTTATATTTCATTCTAATGTAATGTTCCCATGTATTTTTTTATTTTATTATATTATAATTTGTGTGCATATGTGTGAAGATGTGTAAACATAGATTTTTAAATGAAACACCTTTATAATTTTGAGTTGTTTTAACACCGTGTCTAGGCTGAAAGTGAAACAAAATTACCTGGGATGTAATGTTGAATTAGAATATTATTATAGCCTAAGACTGAGAAAATGTTTAAATTTATAATTCTTTTCTGAAATGTCTTTATCTTATATCTTAGAGCACTTGTTGAAAACAACAGTATTGATAGTTTTTTTTTGTCAAAAATGTAAAATAAAATAGAACACTCCACATGAACAGATATTAACCAAGGCAGTGTCAGTGTCAGTGTTGATTCTCTGAAGCAAAATCCACACATGGTGTGATGGAACAGTCATTAATATCATACCAACATGTAAACAATATTTCAGTGTTTATTAAACGTACTTCTGGATTAATGATGGTTTTGCCAGTTTTAGCATCATTTTATTCACAAATTATAGACTTTTCAGATAAAATCATCAGTTAAGTCCTTCCATGAGTCATACCAACTCACTATGAGTCATACAGTGAGTCAGTTACTGGTACAGAAATCATTGTAAACATTGAAATCATTGATATTTAATGAATTATTGATACATTTAGCTATTTGTGGATTTCTTTATAAAATGTTTATATTTGTTTACATTTCCCAAAAGAGATCTAATGTGTATTTATTTATTAAATTAGTATGTATCATATGTAATGTAGCATATAAACATGTCATATAACAAATAAATCTGTACATGTATAAACATGTAAGCACATGTTAGGGTACCAGATCTGAAAATGTAAAAATGAACCTTTCTGAACTAAAGTGTTCTTAATGAAATAAGCAAAATACTTTTAAATAAACTCCTTGTGTTGATAGTTTGCAATTAAGGCGGTTATGTCAATCATACTTGAGCAAATTACAGAGACAAATTGTAAACACATTACACATCTGTCATAATGTACCACAGCAGATAATTTATAACAGGAAAACATGGAAACAACCTTCGGATGCTCTAATGGTTTTTAAAATTTGCTATACTTTCTGTTGTGCTTCTGACGATCTGTGTTTGGATAAATACAATGACTAAAGCATGTTATTCCACTGAAGTCATTGTCTTCAAACACAAAGAAAGCATGTCATAATTTTTTTTACACCCGCCTTAGAACCACACTTTTAAATGTGAGATAGTTAAATAAAGGTAATTCACATGAAATGGCCCTTACAATTGCAGAATGTCCTGTCATAGTGTCAAATCAGGCTGGTGAAAAAGTACACTTATAAAGTTCACTTGTGAATTCTTAACAACTATATTTCTACATTGCAAGGGGTATGCCATAGAATTCATTTGCTATTTTACTGTTTAAATGCAAAGCTTTGCTTTTAGTTATGTGCTATCCAGTCACTACTTTCTTAATTGTCATAAAAATGTAATAGATAAACTCATCGGTGTAACAATTCAAAGAATTGTATATTCTTAGAATTGTATATTTAATAAATCAGTTGTCTATAAACCTTACACAAATAAATTGCCTCAGAGCAAAATAAAAAGTGGCTTTTAAGTTTTCTCTCTCTCTGTTTTTTTTTTTTTTAGAAACGTAGCTAGCTTGCTTTTTATGCAACAAAGCATAATTATTGTTTGACATCCGCACAAAACCTCCAACTGTAAAGTTTAGGGCTTTTCTTTGGTTTTCTGATGTAAATACATTTTACGCACTGCATATTGGAACATGTATGTTTAGGAGAATTTCAATCAATGAGGAAATATTTACTATTTTGATCTATTTGTTTGTTTAATATTATTATTATTATTATAAACATTATTATTATTATTATTAACATCATTTTGTGTTCCCCTTACATCCCAACAACTACCTTTTTGAGCCAAATGAGATCAAAATCATTCATAATTATGACTGGAAAATGAACAAAGAAGACAAAGAATAAAGTCCAAAGCATCCAAAGATTCAAAAAATGTGTGGACTTATTTCCACATCCTTTTTGGTACAGGTGAGCTTCTCATCATGCACCGTGTCCCACATACTCAGCAGTTCCTCTGGGCTCATTTTGTGCACAACAATGAGATCACGGTAGAAACATGGCTCGCTGTTCATCAGGCTCACCTTGCGCTTCACGATCCCAAATGTTTTGAAGCTTCCGTGCATTTCTGGTTTCAACTTTAACTCCTGAAGGCACATGCCCAGGAACACATCGTCAATGGGGAAAAGCACCATTTTCTCAGAAACAGCTAAAAGTCTACGTGCCAGATCAGCGGACATGACAAACCCTCCACCACCTACATAAGGTGGATACGGCTTATCATACAGCTCTTTGGGTATATAGTACTTACTTTTGTTATTTCTAATAGGCACTGCTTTTGAAATTGTGTCCCCAACAAACAGGTTCTGCACTTTCTTGTCCTGTGTTCGGAAGTCTATTAGATCCATCAGGTTAGATGGGTTGACAAAGACATCATCATCCCCTTTAAAAATGAAGCTCACTTTTGTGCAGTAGATATCGAACCATCTCAGAAAATTGATCTCCTTCAGTGTGAGGTTAAAAAAGGTATCCATGAAATTCCATTGCAGTATATCTCCATATAGTCTGTTCTCGTATTCGAGGAGTTTCTGTAGGTTCTTGGTATCCTTTTCAGGCGTAGGGGTGCCCAGCAGGAACAGGGTTTTAATTATTTTGCCCTTGATGGTGTGCTCTTTGCCCCAAGTACGACGCACAGCCTCGCGGCGGTCGTGCTGCTCTATAACCGACTTCACCACGATTAGCACATCCACGTCCCCAGCACACTTCTCAGGGTGATTCATGAGCATGGGGAAATACCTACAGTGTCTGTGCAGAACGAATTGGTGGAACCTAGAGTCCAGATTCTGAAACCAGCTCTCACTGCGCAGGACTGAGTCCGCAGTGCAGTTAATAGCGGTGATGTTCCACGTAGACAGTGCGCGCTTACTGACCGGTGCCTTGGGAGCCTTAGTGTTTCTAACCCCGGCTTTAGTCTTCCACTGCATAGTCAATCGCATGTTGCTTTTCGGGTCCGAATGAGGCACCTCCTTCTCCACCTTCATTCGGAGATCACCCACTCTGAACTTCTGGACCATCAAAACAGTGGCCAACAATAAAGTCAAAGACAACAAGGACTTAATGACTCTGTTGCGCCGGAATAGATGCTCCATTTCGGAGGCGCGTATCAGATGCACTTGGTTAAAACACGCGTGCAGGTTAAAGGCAAAAAATTCTCAAGAGGAATTAAGAAAAACATGACACTGATAATTAACTTTTGGGTGGTTGTCCTGTTAGAAACAAACCGGTGTCCTGTTACCCGGCATTTTGGTGAAGATAGTTAGTTTAGCCGCTGGTCTAAGATATCCATTCGCGATTCGGTCTGTCTTCTAATTTCTATGTTCTACGTAGTGAACTGGTAAAACTGCAACACATAAAGGGTGTCTTGGACACTCACTCATCCCTTCAGCCCCACCCACTCACCCACTCACCCACACACACACACACACACACACACACACACACACACACACACACACACACACACACACACACACACACACACACACACACACACACACACTAGGCTGCTCTATAACGTCTACCTGTGACACCCTTCCTGAGATCACACACAAGTGTGTAAGGTTTAAAGCCGGTATATTTCAGAGACTTCGAACGAGAAAACCGAAAACTGAAAAAAATCTGTTCTTTGTGTCTTTTTTTTCTTTTTCTTTTTCTTTTTTTTTATACACTGGCACGTGCGCTTCTGTAAAAAATATGCTGTGGCACAAATTAACTGATTGGTCCATTTAAACAGTCTATTTATCTATTTCATGAAAATTCATGTAATGGCAAGGCAGGATTTACTGCTTTGTTGGAATGTTGTGCCGCTTTAGAGAACAACTCTCAGTCATCAAAGCAGATGAGTAAAAGCATCAAAACTAGAATTCCAACAAATATATCTGCATTCCCGTAGGTTTATTTTTTAAAGAATGTTAAAGAATGAAGTTTGTCCAATTGTTGAATTGCAGAAACTGATGGGAAGAATGTGCAAGACAGACTGATTTTCTAGCAGGATTCATGAACTTTATAATCAGTGCATCTTCTAGCTTCTATGTTCTATAGAAGTGTGTGTGTGTGTGTGTGTGTGTGTGTGTGTGTGTGTGTGTGTGTGTGTGTGTGTGTGTGTGTGTGTGTGTGTGTGTGTATCTCCATGAAATAAACCATTGTAACATTTATTAATCAGATTTAATTTTTTTTTTTAATTAATCAGATTTTTTTCTTTGTTGTATTGTATTTAATCATGCTTTCAACTAACTTCCTTTTTTGATCCAAATGAGATCAAAAGCATGAATAATGTTGACTGAACAGGGTTTGTACAGATCACACAACCTCTGAAGTTACTCCAACCCTTTCTGGCCATAGTAATAAACCTTTATGACTCAGCATGTGTTAATAAATGTATTAAAAAATAAAAAGGAATTTGTCAAATAGCTTTTGAATAAGAAAAAAAAAACAAGACATGCTTTGTTTTGAAAACAATCAACTTTGGGTTGGAAACACATCACAACACCCTGGCATAGATTATTTCTCTATAAGAGTATGTTTTTGTGTTATGGACCTGGTATAAGGAACAAAACATAAAAACATACTCTTATAGAGAAAAACATACTCTTATAGAGAAACATTATGATAAAGTCATCTGTGAGCTGGGGTCCTTTCTTGTGCTTCTATTGGCCACTTGTATACCAAAGGTGTTAAAAATAGTTAATGAAATTTGACCAAGATTTGTTAAAGCTGTACTGGACTGTAAGGGCCCATAGACTATATACTTAATATGAAATCACTGGGAGAACACGACCCCAACGCACTTGCAACAGCAAATATTTTCTGTAATACCTTTAGTAGGTGGTAGGGGGCCTTAATCGGCTCTAACAATTAAATAAATTATTCCGGTCAATAACCCAGTAAAATACTTTGGCTATATGTAGTGTGTTCTAGTGTACCAGTGTTTTAGATTAAAATGTTAATAAAAAATACAGATTTCTTCCTAAAGCAGTGTTATTTTGTACTGTTTTGGGTAAGAAAAAAAGACAAAATGTTATATTTTTTAAACTCATTCAAATGTTTTCTTTGAGTGATTACTTATTATGTTTGGTGGTATGTTTGATTCATACACAACAATGTCTTTAAAAACCATACGCTACAATTATTTTGTCTTTTTTTGTATTTTGGCGACCTCTGTCGGAAATGAAATAAAACAACAACAAAATCTGGGATTTCTATCTATCTATCTATCTATCTATCTATCTATCTATCTATCTATCTATCTATCTATCTATCTATCTATCTATCTATCTATCTATCTATCTATCTATCTATCTATCTATCAACCCAGAACAATAAAACCTAAACCTAGAGATGTTAATAATGGATTTTCTAGTTTCTTATGGTCTCATGGACTGACGCGATTAGCTTTAGATGTCTTTAGAGAACACCAAAGAGCTGAGGTGAAGTGTCAATCAGGATCTGATTATAAAATATCTCATGTAATGTGGTGATCCACCAAATGTCAGTGTACATCATTTCATGCATTTTCTTTTACAGCATTTGGCAGATACCCTTATATAAAGCAACATGCATTTATCTAATCTATAGCAACTGACTGTTAAGGGCCCTGCTCCAGGGCCCAAGAGTGGAAGCTTGGTGGCCCAGGGATTCAAACTCACGACCTTCTGATCAGCAGTCCAATACCTTAAGTACTGAGCTACCACTTCCCTAGTATACATGTAAGAAGGGCATTATTCAGATAAACAAACAGAAACGATCCACAGCTCAGATGGAAGATGTTGTTCAAAGAACCCTTAGCCAAGACATACCACAAATGTTCGGCTTCATGGAAGAGAGGTGAGAAGAAAGCCATTATTCTTCTTATTCACTAAGAAGAAAGTGCAGCATGTTATGGAAAACCAATACTGTGAAGCATGATATGCTAAGAAAGGCTCCCTGACCCCATTCTGACTACATTCTACAGAGGAAACATTAAGAGCATTCTGAGCAGCTGCATCACTGTCTGGTTTGGGAACTGCACCATCTCGGATCGCAAGATCCTGCAGCGGATAGTGAGGACAGCTGAGAAGATTATTGGAGTCTCTCTTCCCTCTATTATGGACATTTACACCACACACTGCATCCTCAAAGCCAAAAGCATTGTGGATGAACCTTGACACCCCTCACACATACTCTTAACCCTCCTGCAGTCTGAAAAACGTACCGAAGCATTCGAACGAGAAAGCCGAAAAAATAAATTTTTTCAAGCTGAATAAAATCTATTCTTTGTAAATGTTTTTTTTTGTATGAACCGTGCCATACACTGGCACTTGCATGTCTGCGCACAATTTGCTGTGGCACAAATGACCTGATTGGTCCATTTAAACAGTTTTACAGAATTTCATGAAAATTCAGGTAACGGCATGGCAAGATTTACTGCTTTGTTGGAATGTTGTGTCGCTTTAGATAATAACTCTCAGTCATCAAAGCAGATGAGTAAAAGCATCAAAACTAGAAATCCAACAAAAAATATATGCATTCTAGTAGGTTTCTTTTTTAAAGAATGCCCCTCAGATTAAGAGCAGTTTTATTTATGTAATAATCTATATTTGTTAGGTGCCTTTGGCCCTGTTCTGCAAAGTAAAATAGTAACATATCACTTCAATCAAATATAATTTACTACTGACTTGTTATTTAGTTGCTCACGTAACGTTACTAATACAGACCTTAGGTTCTAAAACATTAAATCTGTCAGATTTCCTGAATGTTTAAAGAGTAGCTTTAAATATCTTTAAGGAATGAAATGTTGTATTCATAACACAAAGTTTGTCCAATTGTTGAATTGCAGAAACTGATTTGAAGAATGTGCAAGACAGACAAATTAATTTTGTTTAAAGTTGTCAAAGCAACTAGTTCTTTAACTAGCTTTTAATGCAGCAAAGCATAATCATTGTTTGACATCTATAATATAGTTAGGCATGGTTGTCCAGATTTGTGTCAGGGTAACAGGTTTGCATTCCTATCAAGCAGGATTCCTGCTTTTCTAGCAGGATTCTTGAACTTTTTAATCAGTTCATCTTCTATCTTCTATGATCTACAGAATTGTGGTGTGAGTGTAAGCCAAAAACATTGTGGTTGAACCTTGATGCCACTCACACACACTCTTAACCCTCCTGCAGTCTGAAAAAAGGTACCCGAAGCATTCAAGCCCTCATGACCAGACTGTGTAACAGTTTCTTTCCACAAGCCATAAGATTTCTTAATAACTGAACTGTACTGTACTGAGCACAGCACACACACACACACACACACACACACACACACACACACACACACACACACACACACACACATACATCACCTGTATGGACTACACAGACCAACACTAAATACACACTCTTCCAATATACATCCATCAAACTGTTTACATAGTGTTTTGCACATTGTTTTTGCTTTTTGCACATGCTGTCTAACATTTCAGTTGATTGCTGTTTTGCACAATACTTTACAATACCTCATGTAACTGCTGCTATAATACTGTGTTCATTCCAGTATTTCTGCACACGCAATATTGATTGAACATACAGTATTTACACTAGTCAAAGCTGTTTTTGTGTAGTGTCTTTTGTGTAATGTCTTGTATTATTTCTTTGCACTCTCTTTTGTCCTGCACTAAATGCATCCAGATACAGAAACCTGTTCCAGCACGACTGATAGAAGCTAGACCTCAAAAGATCGGTAGAATTAGTTAGATAAAGGTACAGAGTAATTTGCATAATTTAATCATTAAATCGTTGTATAACTTTACAAATTAGATTGTCACAGAGTGAAAATTGAGTGAGTTTTTTTCAGAAGGGAAAATAATAGATTAGAGTTAATTTATTAAATTATTTCATTCTTATGGACAGAAGATCTTGCTCATTGTCTCTGTTCATGGCACCATGTACAAAATAATCTTTTATGCATTTACAAACTACTTTATTTTCTATCAAGAATACAGACAAAAAAATAATGAGTAGTCGTGAAAGGTAAGTAATCAATTTAGGAAAAGTTTACTCGCTTTTATACATTGTAAATTCATTCATTCTCTACCGCTTATCCGAACTTCTCGGGTCACGGGGAGCCTGCCTATCTCAGGCATCGAGGCAGGATACACCGTGGACGAAGTGCCAACCCATCGCAGGGCACACACACTATGGACAATTTTCCAGAGATGCCAATCAACCTACCATGCATGACTTTGGACCGGGAGAGGAAACCGGAGTACCCGGAGGAAACCCCCGAGGCACGGGGAGAGCATGCAAACTCCACACACACAAGGCGGAGGCAGGATTCGAACCCCTAACCCTGGAGGTGTGAGGCGAACATGACGCCTGAGATAGGCACAGGCTCCACGAGGAGTTCGGATAAGCGGTAGAAAATGAGTGAGTGAGATGAGAATCTAGCGACAACGTCTCTAAATTGTCAACAGAAAATATTGTACTGTCTCTTTAAATTGTCTCGGTGTGAAAAGTTCATGCTAGGTTAGCGTCAAAGCTGCGCAGCCCTCCCCCCCCTCCCTCCCCCCCTCCTCCCCCCTGCCTTTCCGCTCGAGCAGCGCGGACACCGATACGAGTCACTATCATGTAAACACTCCTCAAACCTTTCTGATAATTCTTAATCGAGCAGCAGCAGCAGGAGTTGAAGAAGAATAAGCAGCAGTGCTGCGCCGAATAAACCTATCGGAGGGAGACTGAACACAACAGCCGTGTTGAACAGATGGCCGGCGACACCGGGGAAAGGAAACGGCTGCCGAAGAGACCTGCATCCGGCTACAGAGCGGAGAAAGCGAGCAACAGTGTCACCGAGACGGACCGGATTCAGGCCGGACTCGTGAGCTGTTCGGATCGCGGTGGCCGCAAAGAACGGAGAGGGAAAGAAAACAGCGTGAGTAAAGCGAGCGCGTCGTCGCGGACAAACCCGGAGAAGATGGAGGACGCGGGGTCTTGTGGACCGGCCGATAGGGCAGACCCCGGGGTTTATGTCGACGAGGACAGCAACCACATTTTCCCAGTAGAGCAGTTCTTCGGAAACCTGGATGCAGTTCAGGTAACGTGTCTGATTTTATTCGTCACGTACCGGGTTATTTATTTGACCTTGGCTTATAATAATCAGTTACCTTGTCTTAAGTAAACGTTTTTCCCCGGAATATAAAAGTAGACCACTTCAATTTGCTCTTGGTGTTACTACTGTTTATAATGGTGTCGTGTATTAATACTGGTCTGGAATAAAATATCAGAAACGCACAATCTGCGTATGTCCCTTCTGTGTTTATGAACACGTGTCTGATCCAAAACAAAAAGATTTTCTCACTTCATAATAGATCAGAAATAAATAGTCAGGTACCATGTGCTCAGGGATATGGAGCCTATGGTCAATGCTGTGTACATCAACCCATCTGATGTCAGAATCACACGAACTACGGATAATTTAGAGATGCCAATCATATAATACCACACAAGATCATCCAACACCACACAAGATCATCCAACACCTGACAAGATCATCCAGCACCACACGAGATCATCCAGCACCACACACTAGATCATCCAACACCACACACTAGATCATCTAACACCACATATCTTTTAACTAGGAAACAAGAGTACCCAGAGGAATACCTGAAGCATTGGGAGAACGTACAGAGTGAACACTTAAAGGGCAGAGAGGGAATTGAACCACAAAATGAGCTGACCACTAACCTACCATGACCATTAAATTAATCGATTACAGTCAAATTCTAGCAGCAGCACTCAGCTCTATTTTGTTTGCTCTTCTTTAACACCTACATGTACCAAACTACATTCGGTATATGTTGGAACATTGGTGTATGCAAGTATTACAGATAAGACAGAAAGCTCACCTTTTTTTTTCTCAAACATTTTTCCAACTTTGTACATTTAATTAGGAAATTGCTCACGATTGCATTTTTGTGATGTTTTCTTCAGTTGCATGTGGGGCTTCTCTCAGCACCAATAGACTTTACATGAGAAACTGTGCTTAATCACACAGTTTAAAAATGTTTGTAATGATAATAATTGCACCCAATAAATTCCTATTTTTCCTCATATCACTTTATTGCAGGACATTTCACACAGATCTACTGGCACAGAGGGAATGAGCAGACGAGAGTACAGGAGGCGCCATTACTATGCCAAAGAGGATAGTGACGAGGAGCAGACATAGAACTGGCACCGGCTGAGTTTAAAAGTCTCACACAAATGTACGTTTATTGAAACTTTAATAATGCTAAAACGTTACAGAAAAAAAATGACAGAACACTTGTGTGTAGTTTTGGAGTTGTAAATAATCCTTTTTTTTTGTAAGTAGCTCTGTGTGAGGGCACTTTTAACTAATTTAATGTAATTTAAAAAACCTTTTTGAAAAGATTTCTATTTCTATCTGCTTGTTTTCCATCCGAGCTCAGTACTGAGTGCACAATAGATCGCCATCAGTCAGACTCCTTTCAGGGATTACAGTCATAACAGTTGAAATCAGAGTGAAGAACGTTTTTGGGTATTAAACCAGCTTTTGTCTTAAAATATTTTCAGTGTTGCAGCTACAAAATTTCAACTTAATTGATAAAGAGTATATTAAAAAAAATACATGAGCAGAGCATGAAAGACTGCCTCAGACTTTTTTTTTTATCAAAAAGAACTAAATGTTATTTTGATTTTAAGGAGGTTTTAATGCAGCATGTTGGTAAAGTAAGTCTGAGTAGCACTGTTTGTAAAGTAACATGTTACACTTCTAGAAAAAGTACAATAGTACAGTGGATTACAGATGAAGTCTTATGAAAGGTGAACTTGTGTGGCACATATGCACAATAGTGCTGCAGGAAGAGAAAGTTTCAGAAGATAGTTAATCTCTATTTAAAATAATTTTTAGAAAACATAAAATACATTAAAGAGTGTAACCGTGGTCAAAACATAAATAACCCTTACCAAGAAATATGCTTTTAGGCTACAACGTTGACGTTTTTGTATATATAATTGATCAGCATATCTGTACATAAAATAGATTTGCATTCTATTAAGAAGTGTGCAACTGAGGAGTGTAATTGGTAGCATCAGTCTTTGTGTAGACAGACAGCAATGTAAAAAGACAAACTTAACGTGGAAAGGATTGTTTTACGTGTCATGTGATGTTAAGTGCCTCAGTCAGGAAAAAGAATTGTGTTAACTTTAAAGACTGAATATTGCTGTTTGTTTTTAACTATGTAATTGTAATATTCATTTACATGCTTGATTATATATTTGTGTATATATTTCTATGTAATCAAGAAAATGTTATGTAAGTTTGAATTACATTGTAAATCTGAATTTGCCAAGAGATTTATACATAGACACACACATTATGTGTATACTGTATGTATGTATGCATGTATATATATAATGTGTGTGTGTATGTATAGATATATATTAGTTCTGTTGTATGAAACATTTGCACTAACTTTATATACAAATATGTGACTTGTAAAATTTTATACTCATGTCTGTATAAATTATTAGGTAAATTCTTATCCGTCTTGGTTTACAACGACGTCTCTATTTTTGTATTGAAAAGACAAAAATTTACCAAATGCTGTTTACACAATGTTAATATTTAATATTAAGAACAGTCTGTATTAAACCATTTCACACAAAGTAAAATACTCCGTCCAGACACAGTACATGTTCATTGATTTGACAACAGCATGAAATTAAATGGAATTGTTGTGGCTTATGAAAGGGGCCTGTGTGTCCTTTGTATTGATGATGTCATTCTGTCTAAATCTTATAGTGCTTCAGGAAATAGACACTATCCACAATGTTTAAGCACAAATATATGTTTAAATTCTTTTTAAACAATTTTTAAAGGAACCTTAGGCTCAATTCTTTGGTGTTGTAAACTGGCATTTAAAAAAGAAACCAACGACTTGGTTTAATAAAAAAAAACTAAATAAAAAAAATTCTGTTACCAACTGACGTAGAAAACATGAATTTCATAGAAGTAAATAAGTAAACAAAAAATAAATCTTTCACACATAAGGCAAAATAATTTTAAACTGCTAAACATTTCACAAAATACCTGAGTATGCTAAGGAAATTTGTCCAACAAAGCTGTCAATTATAAAAATCACAAAATTCCTTAATTTCACATTTTAAAATTGAATCTAAAAAGTGTACATAGTTTTAAAAAAATAACAACTAATAAAAAAAAATGCCAATTCTAGTCATGATGCCATTTCTAACCTCTTCACTTCCTTTTAACCCGTCTGTACACTTGGCGTGAATCACATGTTAAGTCATGAGCTCCTTTCTTGTGACAGACGATGTGTACCAGCTTAAGATTTTCTCTTGTAAATAGCAGCTTGTAAAAATAGTCCAGGTTTATATCACAGCTCTTTTTATCTTGAAGTGCATCGACAAGAGTCGGGATGATGGTTCTCTTCTTCTCGATCCTGAAAAAGAATCACGTTAGAACGCAAGTTCTTTTGCAATATGCATAAAAGTAATAGTTTCTGGGTGTTCAGTTATTTCAAATAAAATAGTTCATTAGTAAGTTAGAGGGATGGATGGAACTGAAGGAAGCCGAGGAAGGGAGGCAAGGAAGGAAGAATTAAAGGATGGACAAATAGAACAATGGTCCCTGAACCTAATAAGGTTTAAAGAGTGAAGGAAAAAAGAGTAATGAAGTTGACAACCCTGTGCTGTGGCAGTACCACAGCTTATTATTTGACTTTAATAACATACTATAATATAATACTATAATAATATAAGTTATAAAGTTAGAATTCTTCTCACTTGTGGTCCAGATTCCAGGTGCTGAAAAGGATTCTACTCTCACGGTTTCCATACGGGTTTATCGAGTGCAGAGATTCACACTTTTCCAAATTAAAGGCGCCCTGATAACACACCACAAGAATAAGAAAAAACTAAAGAGATGCATTCAGATCTTTTGGAAAGTAACAATTCTGTATTATAGAATGTTATCTAAATAGTGTTTAGCTAAAAACCAACATTTATATGCACATTCAGGTTTTAAGTTTTAGTTTATTCATTGTGAAGATACTGGTGATGTTACCTGGCAGGAGAACCAGCCTTCTTTAGTGCACAGTCGATGGAGATCCTTCTCTGTCCTGTCAAAGTAATTGCCATGATAGCGCACAGATTTCAGCTTTTCTGTCATGCTGGCTGCCACCTTCTGATATTCCCCCTTCTGCTTAGCATTCTTAATAGTGTGAGCATGGCTGTACACCTGGAGAAAAATACACTCAAATCAGACAAGGCTTAATACTCAACTCATGTGTTTCAGAAAAATGACAAATAAAAGGTCAATGTGTCTTGTGTATGTTATTAATTAAAATGATTACTAATTAAAAACAGTGTGGTTCTCAAAAATTCTACAATCAACAATTTAAATGCCAATATTGTTCTTTTGAAGGTCACACAACAAACTTAAATAAGGGCTAAGAGATGATGTGATTTGGAAAGTTACTACCACAGAGTGGATAATTTTCCTATAACCATATCCATGAACAGCTTCTTTTCATTATTTATCTCTACACGCATACAGAGTTACCAAGAAACGTCCCACATCCAAAAATGTTGTAATAACTTACATTATCAGCCCTATACCTGTTTTTCATTTAAATCTGTGGTGTGTTCATTATACAAGTCCCTGTGAATTAGCTGCACAGAAACAGTAACATATTAAAGGATCGAGTCCTGGTATGGAAAATTAAATCAACACCATCTGACCAGTCATCACTAAGAATTAAACAGCAACTTGAGAATATATTATGCAATGGATAGAAGAGAATAGACCAGAAATTATATAAAACAAGTAAAACCAGTGCAGCACATCTACCTCTTTCACGTATGACCGTATCCTTTGCTCACAGTTATGCTTCATGTATGATGACTTGGTCTTAAATCTTGGGTCAATCCCTAGACATGGACAAAGTTATAAATAATTCAGTATTTTACTTTTAGCAACTGTCAAACTGAAGATGTGTGTAAAAGTTACTTGTGACTTGCTGAACCTCATTCTAGTTACAAAAAAAAAAAAAAACTTCTTTTGCTGCCTTATTTATCTATTGATGCTGAGGTGACATTGTCCAAGGGGAAAAAAACAAACAATTAAACAAATCATGCATTTGTTTGCTTCCTTTCATTTTCTGTTGTTTTTCAAAAAATAAAAAGGCACTTTTGTGCTATAAAATAGGATGAAGGTGTCCACGTCCTTCAAACCATGTTTAATCAAATGATATGTTATCGATTCATAAATTAAATTATGGATCAAGAAGGAATATGAGATGAACGTTTAAAAAAGAAAAACAGAGTATAAACACAATAGAACATTTAAGTGCAATAGTCGAAGCCCTTATTACCTTCAAACCAGTCCTCATCTTCTTCCCTGTTCTCCAGCTCTGCGTTATCATTCAGATTGCACAGGAGTTCACTGAGGATTTTTCTCCTTCTCGCTGAATGCTCATCGATCAATAACTGTTGAGCTGCACTGATCAGCTCTTCTGAGTGTCTGGCCAGTCCAAGGATTTGGTTGAGGTCGTATACCACTAAGGTGGAGGAGATATGAGCAAACATTAATATTTATATATACGATTGTGTGTTTTGCTTGGGTGGTTTAAATCAGTGTTTATATTCTGTTAGCTGACATCAGCCTAGATCATTAAAATTCACTGTGTCCTGTAACACACTGTGTCCTGTAACACTGTTTATTATAGACACACAGGATTCAGGTTCTCAGGATAGCTTTCTAAATTCTGCACCATATAGTGTCCCAACTGTGGCCTGGTTATGAGCTGATCATTTGACTCAGACCCTGGGGTCAGGAACATGTGCTATAAGTGGACAGGGAATAATTTCATACAGGTACAATATTTCTAATTATGATTCAGCGCGTGCGCTATTAACTCACTTCCGTTCCAGCTCTGTCCGTCCGGAAGTAGAACTAACTCAGTGTTATCAGGAAGCTGTAGAAAATAATCTTCCGTCACTACCGTCCCGTCCTCATACAAACAACACTGTACCTCCGAGGCAGGCATCTAGAAAACAAACGTACTGTGAAACTCTAAAACCCGCCCGCTTACAGGCACAAGGAAGACATTTAAAAGTACTTGTTTTAAACCTGAAGTAAACTGCATGCTTTCTTGATCAGCTCTTTCAGAGTAAACGCTGCAACACCGAATTTTTTAGCCTCTTCAGCACGCCTCACTTTCAGCGGTTTTAACTTTCTTTGTGTTTTCGGCATGTTTTTGTTTTTGAGACGGAAGCCGCTGAAGAATCAAACGTTTAGTGGGCGGG
Source organism: Tachysurus fulvidraco (assembly GCF_022655615.1). Classification (NCBI taxonomy): domain Eukaryota; kingdom Metazoa; phylum Chordata; class Actinopteri; order Siluriformes; family Bagridae; genus Tachysurus; species Tachysurus fulvidraco. The sequence continues at coordinate 7,317,594 of NC_062531.1, forward strand.
GCTTTTTGGGACGACGTAGGGGCGGGGCTTCCTGGGATGACGTTTAAATTTATTTATTTATTTATTGTTTCCATAACAAATGATAACAGATAACAAAATCCAAAGTCATATTATTCAAATCTTAAAATAGTAACATAACATAAAGGAAATAAAAATAAAAAAATACAAAGAAGGGGTATCGAGCAATACAATTAATTTATATAAAAAAAAGAGGAATTCAATTACCAGCCTTGTAAAAGTCCATAGTTTTGATTAAAGTTTTTTAAAGTTTTAAAATAAGTTTTAATTTCCAGCTTAAAATGGAAATTGTTTGGTTTCTTTTCAGACCCCTTTACATTTATGGAGATGAAACGTTCCAAATAAAATAAAAAAAAGATCTAAAATAATCATATGACATTTTACTTTCCTCATAAAAAAATATAAGATCTTTTTTTTATGATTCAAAAACATGTTCAACATCAATCACTTGTGAGAATTTCAGGTTGTGTATAGTTTGGGTGTTAAATATTCAATTTAATTTTCATCAATATAATCATACGTTTTTATAGCAGCTCATTCATATAAAATGTGGTTATTTTTAAGAAAAAAGTAAACAGTGATATGCTGATGCTTGCTGTAAATTTCTTTATTTAACCTGTATGGAAGTAGACTTTGTAAAGTTGTAAAATTGTAAAGTCTTCAGAGCAATTTCTCTCTAAGAAAGTATTTTTTTTCATAGTGTTGCAAAAAAAAATAAAAGATGCTGGTGGAGAAATAACTGTGTGACTGTAACCATGTTAGATACAAGAAGAAATAAATTGGTTTTTTTTTTGCACATTTCATAGAATTAGTTCAAGTAAATAAAATGCTGTGGTATAAGAGGAATAATAAAAAAAAAAAAAAACTTTTCAATAACATCATGTCTGTGATTTTTGTAATAGTTTTGTAAAGCAAACGAACAACCTGAAGTTTTTCTGGGTGTGCGTGTAAACTTGAGGTAAAATATTTTATCTGAGAGATATTGAAATTAAAATAAATACGAAACACTGATTTGAGAAATGCATTTACTTTACACCAACAAATGTGTAGTTACTGTTGTAAAACCTCTCTGTTATAACTTTGATGTATTGTGTTCACATAAATCTATGCTTAAAACAAGCACATTGATATTCTAGAAATATCAAAGTTTAATCGTTTTTTAAAATTGGTGAAAGTAATGATTTATTGGATTAGGTTTACCCTTTGGGTGTCGAAGCCTTTATCTCATTTTCTAAATTCTAAAAAATTATTTTTCAGTTTAATCTACTGTAGGGGAAATATAAAACTGTTAATTGAAAATGTGTAATTATCCCTTCATCCTTAAGAAAATACATGTTTGGCCTCATATTTCTAACTGTACAACTTTCATTAATACATGATATTAAAAGTTGTAGCAGGAAAAAATAAAAATCCTCTCCAGTCTGTTAACCCATCAGCACTAATAAAGGAAATTTGCTTCAAGTGTGAACATGCTACTCAACACTGCATCTTATTCTCGCTCCCAGTAAACAACAGTACTTGCTGGATTTTAAAATAACAAGCCAGCTTTGTTTACTCACATTAAACTAATAATCAGCTGGGATAAAATAAAGATCATTTGTTGGCAGTGTGAGGAAACTTTTTATACAATTATTAGAACATTGAAACGTTCATACGTGTTCATATGTATCAGAGATGTGCAGCCAGTGTTTAAAATATACATACAAAAGCTAGAGTTTCACTTTCTTGGCCATTTTCCACCATGTATACACAACTTGCTTGCTTCAAATGTTAAAAAGTCTTTTGTTTTCCCAAAATTCAGAATAAATTAGGATGTAAAATACATTTTAACAGAAACACTCAATATAGCCTTGTAAAAGGTCATTATAAATGTACAATATTAAGATGTTTAAAGAAGCAATACATAGCATTTTCCTTAGCAGTTTCCTGCTTCCTGCTGATCACAGCATCTACTGAGACCGGATCTGAACTTTCACATGTAAAAATACATTATGTATGTTTTAAATGCTAAGAGAAAATGCTACGTGTTGCACAGTTAATTTTAGGCTTTCAATTATTTATATTCAGTAATGTTAAATAAAATTGAGGCACAGCATTCACTCACATTCTCTCTTCCTTACACACACACACTTTGCATTGTCAAGTCCCTGGTTTGGCAGTTGCTGTTTTAACATTTCAAGTGAGCTCAGAAGAAGTGTGTAGCGTTCATCTCTCTGCATCAAGTCATCATCAGCAGCAGCAGCATCACATCACATCTGCTCGTTTGTCCCTCACTTTGTTCCGTAGTTTTGTCCGGGCTTTAAACGCAGCTGAATTGAAAAGGTGCTGGGGAAGATACAAATATAAACACAATCATAAAAATGATGTATTTAAATGTCAGTGATCAATTTAGACAACAAAAGAAAATTAGTCGTTTTGTCACTGCTACAATCCATCACCAGTCATTGTGCTACAGTAACAGTCTAAGGCGAAAGGTTACCCTTTCTGAGCGAGAGATCCTGGTGGCCTTGACTGAAGAGTCCAGAATGAGAGGAGCTCCAAAGCCAAAAATATCTCTCAGTAGTGGGTTAACCTACACACGCACAAACACAGGCATGCAAGAGTTAAACACACTGGAATATCACACTTTCTAATACAAATTTTAATGAGTTCATGTTGGTGTCCTACTCACCTGCAGGTGGTGGCTCACTCCAGACCCCAGCACCTCTTTAAATGCATCATAAATCCGACGACGCATCCAGCCATCAAGGTAGAGCACCTCAACCCCAAACCGGACCTTTTCATCAGAAAAATCCTCACTCTGTGTAGAGCGAAAAATAAAAATATTATCTGTTAAATATGGTATGGCAAATATGGTATCTCCATAAATGTACATAAATACAGAAATGAGAAAGTAACTTAAAAACTTTGGTTCACAATTTGAACAAAATCACCAACTGTTATCCAACCCCAAGCAATGAAGATTACTAAGAAACTAAGCTTTAGTTATTTTGCAGCTTCCAATTTCCCGAGTTTCACACTGGCTGGAAAGTCACTGAATTACTGACATTGCAAACAAGCTAGTAAAAATAAAGGTGAAAAGTTCATTTTGGTCTAGTGTATCTTGAATTTTGTTGAGCTTTGACTAGGTTGACATTTTAATTGTCTGATTTGCTTGTTATATAGGAACACATCTGTAAACAAATTTGCTCCAGAAACAGAAAAGTCTGGCGGTCAGAGTCTTGTCTTACCTCGATGTAATGTAGAACCTCGCGGAAAATGGATCGCTGCTTGCGTCGGTCATTTTTGGCCCGATGTTTATTTCCGTCTGTTGCCAAACGCTTTAAATTCTCACACAGCACTTCACATTCCTCATACTCAAACCCCTAAACATCGAAACACAACATACAAATCAAAAACCTTACAAACAAAATACAACTTTGAGTTCTTAAGAAGTTACGAATTACATCCATAATGACGTCAACAGCCGCTCGTGTTTGTGTGCTGTTATGTGAATGTGGAATTGTTTCTCACCTCTTCAACTTCTCGTGCCAGTTCATACAGCAGAGCGATGGTTTCTCCTACAGCGATCCTGAAGTTCACCTCACTGCTCTCCAAACAAGCCTGCAGCTGAGGCAAATGACTAAGAAACAAAGAGAGAGAAAGTTGTGATTTTTTTTTTTAACACAGCTGTCAGACCGGTTTGTGGCACAGTACCTCTTGTTTGGCAGTTTATGTGTTCAATTCACATCGAATGTCACTTTGTGCTCTTCCCACTCACTTTATTCTTATTTCACTTATTATATTTGTTTTATTTTGGAGAATCTGTATTTAATATAGAATGCTTGTTTAGATTATGTTGATAGCTGTTGCTCTTGTGTTGTGTGATTTGTATATCTTTTGCCTTTAATGTTATGTGTTATCAGTGCCACTCAACAGTACCGTATGATTTACAGGAAAGTTTTTTCTTTTCAACTTGAGAGATAAAGAAAGCTGAGAGATTTGTGAGATATATCAGCAAGGTGTGCACATTCTCTTATGCAGTTTGGCAGATGTAGTATGAGGTAATTGTGCTAACACCTGGCAACCCATTTATACTCTGCACATTTAAGCAACATATGTCAGTAAATATTTTGTACATTTAAACTTTTGAGGAAAAAAAATTATAGTGCACATACTATCTGTATTTGTTCAGAACATACGATCTGTTCAGTCTGAATAATGTACATGTATTCGGTTATATCCCTAAAAAATTATATTTCTTTGCATTTTTCTCAGAGTTAATTAAAGTAATAAAAAAATAAATGTTTACTGGCTTGTTGCTGCTGCAGCGGTGTGTGTTAAGAGACTTACCACCTGACCATGTTTCTGATGTGGGAAGCAGGACACAGAGTACCCAGCAGAGCCCAGGCCTGAAGGGCAGCACTGTGGAGAGCCGGACTTCCAGCTTTAACAGAGGGTAAACTACCATCACCCAGTGGATATGCACCCACAAACACACTCTCCAAATGCCCCATACAATTCAACAAATCCTGAAATATAAGTTGCAAATAAGTTAACAAATGCACCAGAAGTCCTACACATATATTAAATAATCTATAATAATTTATCATTTTTAAGTGGTGTAATGACGGTGGCATTTACTTCAGCGTTGTCTGATGCGGACACGTAGCAGCACATTCCCAATGCTCTGGCACACTAGTGAAAAAGAAAGAGTAATAAATATTAGGATAAAAGCCAAAGTTACAGGATGTTTTGAGAAAAGAAAAAAGGCCTATCTCTGATGCTGTACAAGCAAAAGGACGTTTGCCAGAGTATTCTGGAAAGTGTGTACTATTATGCAATTTTATGCAAAAGGCTCCACAGTTATTATCTTGATTTTTATGCTACTAAATACAGTAAGCATTCTAGTTCAGAAAGCATGTAGTACACTATATGCTCAAGAAACTGATAGCAGGAAAAATAATAATAATTATAATAATAATAATAGAATTTTCTGCTTCACTGAATTGCTAAAACTAATGTTAGCTGGCCAAAGGCAGAACATGGAATCATTAACATTCACAATTTGTTCATTATGCAGCCAAATATATAAAAGTATATATAGAAGGTAAACAGATTTAAATAGTACTCAAAATATGAAATGTGTGCTGCAGAATAAACTCACACTCTGACGAGCTGATAGACTGGCATAGCTGTCCGTCAGGATGGAGCTAAGGATGGGGCGAAACATCTTAAAGCCCTCCTCACCTTCAAACCCACCTCCCAGCTGTATACAGAGGAGTGCACATAGCGTGGCTGCTGCAGCCTGCTCCTCTCCTCCACCTACAGGCAGAGAGAGATTTACAGAGAGATTTCAAACTTAAATGCATTCATTACATATATAATTCCCACCTCTCTTACAAGTCTAACACGGTAATAGTGCTTACCTTTCTTCAAGCTGCGTTCCAGACAGTCGCTGATGGTGAGCCTTCTTTCCAGTAGGAAGTCATACAGCACTCTGGAAGAGAAGGCTAATCGCAAGCTCTCCAGTGCTGCTAGCCGTGTCTTCACACTGAGAAAAGAGAGAGTGATTTTACTGAGGTCAGTTGCAGCTGAGTATTATTTGACCCCATTTCACTTAATCTCCATTGCTGCTTATATGTTGTTTATAGTGCAGCAAAACAAACAAACAAAAAAACAAAAAACAAAAAAAAAAACACATTTTGGACTAAGAAAATGCAGAAACTGTGTGCAAAGAACAAAAACCTTTTCTAGTATAATCACAACCCACAAAAGTCCATGTGTTTATTTCAATGCTGAAAAAACTGTTCCTTCTAAAAACACAAGAGACATTAAGAACTTGATGCCACTGGATAACGTTAACATACAGCAGAAGAGACAGAACTTATACCCCAAACTGCATACCATTACTCCACTACATAAACTAAAAGATGTTACACTACTTTTACATATAATTTAGAACGCTAGCTGTGATTTGTTAGCTCAAGCTATGCTTGTTTATGGTGATGCCATGGCATGTGACTTTTTGGGAAAATATACAGACAAAAGTACACTGAATTTGTATAGAATCAAGCATGATTCAATTAAGGGAAATTTCAGACCGCATTCTTGTTTCCTTCTTTTGAAAACCTGTTTCTGCTTTATAAGCGTGTTTCATATCTGAGCCAGTAATTGTGTGTTACTCCCGTTGTAAAACTTTGTGTAAAAAAAAAATGGGTCACCTTTTGTCCATTAGGTTGTCGATACACTGCTTTAGTTTGTCTTCTGTTTCCTCCTGAGCAGCTTGTTCATCCACCATCTCACCTGTTCAGCAGCACACAAGGTTAAAACAGGATGTGACACTCGCTGCGATCACAGAGTATTATATAAAAATACTTATCTACAGTAAGTATACAGCAAAATATATTATAACAGAAGAATTCATTAATTATGAATGCTGCTTAATTTTGATAAAGTGAAATAACTTAACACAAGAAACAAAGGGGAAAAATCTCTAATGAAATTTCAAGTTTTTACAATTTACAATTATAAAGACTGAGAACACAATACATATCTAATCAACTGCTTCAATCAGGATTCGTAACAATAATAAAATACACATCTCTAAAAAATTGTGAGAGAATTTATTGATATATCAACTTTATTTTTGCAAACATCTCAGCCCTAGTGTATTATAGTAATTTATTGTGTTTTGGGCTTAAATATAGACTTCAGTCTAATCCTGCAGAGCTGCTATCCCGCAACACTGCACTGTTTCTCTGCTCCAATACACCTGGCTCAAAAGCTTAGCTTGTCATCAACCTGTCAGATGAAACAGTGTGAAACAGCAATGTTGGAAGTGTGTGTGTGCGTGTGTGTGCGCACGCACCTGTTCCTTCATCCAGCACTGAGGCGCTCTCACTGGCACTGCTGTAATGACTGAGCATTTCAGATGCCAACTCATCATCACTGGCACCGGACCCTCCTTTCCCTCCATTCTTTCCTGAGTGAGTGACGAACAAAAACATGACTTACAAGTTTCCAAGATAAAAGTTGGGTTATTATGGGGTACAGGGAAAAAGTGCAAAATGAACAGGAGAGGACATGAGATGAGAGAGGAGCACACAGCGCAAATGTGTGACAAACACACACACACCTAAATGTATACAATCATAAGAACTGCAGTTAATCAGCTCAACCTACTGCTTTCTTTTAGGCAGTTCTACAACCTCTGTCCTATTTACTCTGAAATATACTTAAACCGACAGCCAGTGAATTTATTTAAAAACAAAAAAAATATATATACATATAATGTAACTTATATATATGTCAAATTTCCTCATCAATAATCCAATCAATAATTTCCTTAGTTATGATTGTCACCTTTACTGTATCTGTATGTCTAGACCTAATAAGATTTACTTTGTTTTATGTTGTTCATCATCACCAAACCTTCATTGAGTAGTGAATTTAATGCAAGTCGTGGTGTGTTATACGCACAAGTTATGTAAATAAGGGAGTGTGTGGGTTTCCAAACAGCGTAATCAGAGTCATAAACAAGATCAAACCTCTGCTTTCGACACATGCATATGACTGAGTGCAAATCTATGCTCAAAATGCAACAAATGAGGGACTAGGTTTGCATTTCTAGCTTTGTAATTTAGCCATGACCTTGTGTCAACCTGCTGACCTTTGGCAAAAAAGCCAATAACACTGACACTGGCACAATGAGCGTTCTTTTTAATCCTGTAAACATCAGAAAGTCCTGAACAAGCAGAAACATTCACACAACTTCTCTGTCTAACAATCCATCCACTCTATTCGTTCATCGCTACCTCATCCACACAACACACTTACATCTTCCTCTGACTGCCGCACTGAAGCAGCTTATAATTCAACTGTTCTGTATTCGACTATAGGGTCGAGTGATACGACAATATTTACACTGTCGTTGTGATAAACTGTCCTGAGATACTGGGTATCTGGGTATGATCTGTATTTTTTCTTCTTTTTCTATCAATTACAAATGGACGAAATAAACTATTCAAAATGAAAGTGACATGTAGTAAACATAGATTTTGTAATCCATTTGTGCTGGATGTGAGATATCCCACCAATATTGTACATAACATTTGTTTATTTTGATAATTAACAGTTAAAGGCTTTAGAACGAGGTCAGACCAGAAGTATTCCTGGCTGGAAAGTTTCCATGTCGGCGGTTAAAACGGTAGCGATTTACAGCCAACTATACTGAGCTGCATATGTGAAGTAGCCTGGAATCACACACATGCAGACCAGCTGTTAGCTTCTCTTTAAAACTGTCAGTCATCATAATGAGTGTTTCAAATCACACACAACTTTATGGTCATTATCTAAAAGATTAGCATGTAAATAAAATGTGTAAATGTAATGTAAATGAGTTACATAAAAATAATCTGAGATAGTTTTTTAATCTGCACAGCATTAGCTAATAACTCTGGCTATGTATTTGGCATAAATATTAACCAGTGCTTGCACTACGTCCAGCACGTGCACTCCTGTTTAGCCCTCTGCAGAAATCCGATATGGGACAAAGTGCAGCTCTCTAAGTTAATCTCCAAAAAGTGTTCATTTTTGATTTAGTCAACAAATTGCAAAATTTTAATTGTCCTATTGTTACGGGATAAAACATGCATTTGCATGCAACATGTGCAGTTGATGGGGGGAAAAAACGATGCAGTGCTGTGATGTCCTGTTACTGTGATTAGTTTCCAAGAACACTGTGTCCTAATTGTTTAATTTTTTTTTTTATATCACAATAATTTGTTGACAGTTAGAACTTCTGTAAGTAAAATAATTTTTATTCGTTCCCTAACCAGGCTATTATGTTACAGAGAAACCATCCACCCTGAAGACTTCCCTGTCTTGGGGAACATTACACCTGACTGTTACACAGCTCTGATAACAGGACCAACTTCTATAAATGCTAAATAAACACCTCTTCAGAAAAAATGCCATACGAGCCAATGAGTTTTTGTTACTATAGAAAAGAGGATGTATTAAGACACACATCAACCTGTTATTTGCATCACAGTACAGAACTTTTGTACTGTTATATAAAGCTGATGAACAGCTTCTGATCAATCATACGAGTATTCAACAGTACTGACAGGAAATGATACAATCAATCAAATTTAGATAACATTAAACAGCACTCAGTGAACTAATTGCCATGTAAACAGATAAAGCAGCTTGGACATACAGAGCTCTGAACTCTGAGGCACATCACACACTTATGTTCTGAGGCAGAAAGCTCCATTGAGGTTAGTATCATGCAAATGGGACAACAGGGACAAATCTAGAACATAATGGCACAGACCATGCACAGAGTTTGTCCAGGACAACCACCTCATCCAGTACACCAAGTCAGCTAAATTAGTTAGTCTTAAGACTTTTCATACGACATAACAGCTGACAACAAATTAAAGAAAAGCCTGCAACTTATTAATGAGATTCAAAGTGCTTAAGAAGACCCTTCCTTTTTTTAATCTATCCTGAACCGCTCTGTCCTGAAGGTTTCTTTTGTAAGACCTGACAATTGAGGGAAAAACAGGCGCTCAGATATCTGCAATGTCTAAACACAATAACTTTGAGATGTGAATAGATGATAAACAGATTTTTGCTATAAGACTAGCAGGCTAATATTCCTGCCTGGACGGAGGAAGACGGATGTCAGTGGGTAAATGAGAGGTGATAATTGTTACAGTGTAATAATGGGTGCCATTCTCAACAGTGTAAAAGACAGTAATTAATGAATGAAATGCAAGGAACATTCAGGACTAAAGCGAAACACTGGATGTCACATGAACGCTACCTGGACGTGACAGTGCTGTCTTAGCTGAAAGCTGCAACAGAAGTACATCCTGTCGAAGTGAGCCTATTTCAAGGCAAGAAGAAAAAGCAAACCTTATGACAACGCTACAGGATTATGGTTCTACATAAGAAGACTATGACTCAAAAACTGTCTTAATCAGATTTTACAGTAATCTTACTGTTACCACCTCTTTTGGAGCTTTGGGGAGTTCATAAGTATGCACTCATGATTTAAACACTACTTTTTATTTTGCTTGACATGCTGTCCCTATTACCCAGAATTAATTCCACATGTAACATACCGAAAGTGAATAGAACCTATAGTTAGTACTTAGTAAGACTTTAATAAATGGTGTCATTGGGCTATTAATATACGGTGTGTTCTGTAGCCTATAAATGACAAATTATTGTGAAAAATAACTCCTTCCTGTTCGGGAAGTTCAGAATTTGAATCAGAATGATTGCCAGGTACTGTAGGGTTCTACATGTACAGGAAGTTGTCTCGTGTGTTGTAAATATAGGAAACAAATGTTTATAAAAAAGTTGACAGAAACTGTGACATTCCAGCTAAAGTCTGAAAGGGAGTAAAGCCTGTGTTTATGCTATTAATAAAATTTAGCCTAATCTGGCCAAAGAAGAACCTTTTGTATCATGCATGCATGCATGCATGAATGCACAAATGAATGAATGAATGAATGAATGAAATGTTCGTTCATTTAAAAGCAGCATCTGCCCAGTGGATGTGTGGCGGATTCGGGTGACGTTTGAGCTGATTGTCTTGACTTAATTCATATTACATTTTTACGTCACTTATGATAATGTTTAATGGTAACACCTCCAACAATAATTTAATAACAAATGGTATGTTATGTGACTCAGTTTAATGAGCTAGAGGCTTCAACAAGATTAAAACATTATTAAAAAATAACATTCACTTTTCATAAACAAATAAGGCAACAAAATAAATATTTATTTTATAACATCTATAATTATTTATTAATTATTTTAACAAAGGCAAACTAAGAGCACAGCAAATTATTTAAACCTTCTGTGACTGACTTACAGATGGTTAGAAAAGGAGTTAATTTATTTAAACAAAAACAAACAAAGACAGTAGATTCTTCATGCCTGTATCTGGCTGTATGTTTACACTTTACTTGCAGTAAGAAAAACTCACCTTTACTTGAAGAGGCTCCACGTTTCCCTTTTTTGCTCCGTGGCATGTTGTCAGCTGATCCAACACAAGCTAATTCTGCTTAAGCTCTTCCACACACACACACACGCTCACACTCACAACCATAAGGCACTCAGAGCAAAACTTGATTCAGCTCAAATTATATCTGTGACCTGACTGTCGACGTCCACAAACAAAACAGTCGAATAAACTCACAAGTTCTGGTTCTGGTTAATTTCACAACTTGGTCGTGACTTCATCACCCACGTTTTCACACCACTAATGTATGTGTATGTGTGTGTGTTTGTGTGTGTGTCACACAAACGCCTGATTAGGTCTTTACTTTAGCGTGTATTATCTGTGTTTGTCTCCCGGTAACCGATATCCTATGCCAGGCTGAGATGGTGAATATTTTCCGAGATGTTTTGGACGGAGTTTTGTGCACGTTGCCGCCACAGCTTCCACCATTTTTTCCCCCAGTAACGGCCCAGAGACCCGGCACGCGCCGCCTATTCACAATACACCGCGTGATGGATTATGGGTAATGTAGTGTTCATGACCGTTCTTTAAGCGTACTAGAAATAATACCGGATGCTACAAGACAATCCATTTCCCAGAATTCTGTGCGAGTACCAGCTGTTTAGAAATGTTTGTTTAATGACGTAAACTGCAAAGTACTCCAGTTGGATTGTAACGTGTCAGATAAGCAAATATTCACCACAGGTTATTGTAAATGGTTTTAAGGAAAGCAGTTATATACTTTATTTATGCTTTGTAACCAACATAAACTTAAATAAATGAAACAAATGCGGTCCTAAAGGTAAAACACACCAGCACAAGAGTTAGTTTACTGTCATTTTATAATGTAACTAAGTCACATTAAGGGTGGTTTAATAGGGAATTAACAATAACTTAAAGTATTTTATATTTAATCACATTTACATACTTTGTTAATACAACTGATTTTTCCTAATACAGGTTTTTATGTCCCTGAACCTGTTACTGCCTGTCCGATCATGGGGTGTGCTCCCTGTACAGGCCATAAATAATCTTTCATTGTATATGCATATACATATCACCCGTTTAACCGGATGAACTGGGAGAACTGGTTTAAAATGTGAAAAAAAAAAAGTATGATGCAATTCACATCACTGACTATTAAAGCCCACATGCTCGTTGTTAATTGTACATCAGCTCAGCTTGGACAGCAGTTTGTTGAGAAACCACACATACTGCTGTGTTCTGTACCCGAAGCTCTGAACTGAAGCAATTTCATTCATTCAAAGAGCAAATTCGTTATCTTGATCTGGGTTGTGGTTGATCCAGACCCTGTCACAAGAACACTTGGCTTGAGGTAGAAATGCACCCTGGACAGGTCTAGCAGAAAAGGACACCATGTATATGCAATAAGCAGTTTACTTTTCAGAACCCAACCCCTTCTGGAATGCGTTTGGCAAATGGCTGGAAACCAGAGGGAAAAAAACATACATAGACACTGGAACTTCATATAAAACCACTTAAGACAGCAGGCCATGTTTAGGAACAAGCAAAAGAAACCTTGAGAAAGATCGAGAGTGCTTTTTTTTGTACAGGCTCAAATATTGTGCACTTCTCTGGTTATTATGTCATATTCTACAAACTGAATAATCATCATTCTGCTTCTGTTGTGTTGTTACTGTGTCCTGTGTAGAGATCAATGCCCAGCAGAATCATTATAGTGTGCTATATATGTTTCTTAACATCTTATACTTCATACTTTATAATTATAATTCATTTTACACTCTTATCCCTTAAATTGTCCTTCCTGCTCTACTCCTGTTACCCTATCTGCATAGGTATACAGGATCTGCAATGGATAACAAAAATCTACATGACTTGACAATTCATGTATTATCCTTAAGGCACTAGGTTTTACCTAATTCAATCAAAAGTATACTATGCATACTAATTTCTTAAAAAATAAGTATGCATAGCATGCAAACTCAAAAATTAAGTATGCATACTTTAAAATTAAGTATAGTAATGTGAGTCTTTTCAGATTGGCAATTGAGTATTTAAACCATGATGCAATTAAAATAAAAATGTTAAAATTACAGATGATTTAGATCAGGATCATTTAATATAACATAAGCACCATAAAAACACTAAATCACTAAGTCAGTTTATTAATAGTGTGAAATGCATAATCTTTTTTGATCAATCTTTTTACACTTATAACCCAATATCCTTAGATGTTAACATTTGTTACATACTCTAAGAAATATTACACATTTAAAAAAATAAAAAAAAGGACAAACATTTTTCATTGGAATTAAAAAGTCCATGGAAATGTGAAAAGTTCAAATGTACAGAAATTAACACAATGCAAACCAAAACTAATACTCTAAAGTTGTAGGGTTAAAATAACTATTATCCACAATAACTACCACTACTCAGGGCAGGTATGTGTTACAATTACACAAGTAGGCACACAGGAGACTAAAGGTATTTATATTCTTGTTAATAACTTTAGTAGCCTACTGTACATGTTGGTCAACATTATTAAACAAACATAAAAAAGAGGAGTTTGTTCTCTAGATTTTAAAACATAATAGTATAAAAATACATTTCGGTTTGTATTGTATTTGGTTTTGACACAATACTGTATTGGACTTTCATATAATGATATGGAAAAGATATCTATGAGATGCAGTCACTGAATCTCGCTCTACATTAGTAAATTAATTTCACTCTGTTATCCAGCAGCAGTAAATCCAAGTGGCTATAAACTGTCAAAATATTTCACTGACAGACCTTTATTTTAAAAATGATTTACTTTGAAAAATGAATGATTTGATCGGCCTGTAGTTACTTTACTGTCCAGTATAATAGTTTGTAGGGACAAATGGCATCTTGCTGATCACTGCTGGTATCATCTTCTTCCTCACCTCCACCTGAACAGGCGTTCCTACTTTACTGAAGCTTGTCTCCACATAGCCCATGGAAATATTTTGCTTTAGGCAGGGAGATGGGCAGCCACTGGTGACCTTACCTTTAAAGAGAGAGAGAGAGAGAGAGAGAGAGAGAGAGAGAGAGAGAGAAAGAGAGAAAGAGAGAGAAATTAAATGAGACAAATTGACAAGTGGATGTGTGTGACAAATTGACAAGTGGCATTTGACTAAGTGGATGTGTCTATATTAATGCATTCTTATAGATCGTAGTTATATTCATTACAAATTCTGAGTTTATTGGTAAAATATAGAAATAATCATACAGGGGTCTAGCATATGATACATTTACGACAAGCTATGTTCTTCAATCAGCTGACTTGTAGATAGCTGACTAGTCCTTTGTCTGTAGTTAAAAGCCTTTAAAAGCTACATAATATAATGAAATGCTATAATAGATGTTATTGTTTTGAAATAAATGTCTCCCATATTATTGGATGCCTGTGTGTTTGAAATACCTATAACTTTGCCATCGGTGCTGAGGATGGGGGTGTGCTGTCTGACTGGTTGGCCGTGAGACACAAGTCCCACTCTTTTCCTCTTGGGCTTCGCTTTAATCTGTGGAACAATGACATCAGCTCCAGGGAAATCCCTCGCCTGCCGACGACGCTTACCTACAACCATATGCAGCAGAATAGAAAATCTCCAGAACTGAACCGTGTAAATGATCTCTGTTAAACTATCATTTTTATTATGGATTTCAAGCTTAAGGGAAAAAATAGTAGGGGTACATATCCTACAATATCCTTTTCCTCATATGTGCTTTGAAAACACCCCTCAGCTCTTATACACACCCGACCCTGACCACCTTGGTTACATTTATTAAATCTTTTAATCAGCATATTTAAGCTTATAAATGAACATATAGTAGAAAGTCTGCACATATCCACACACACACGCGCACAAAATGAAGACACACCTATAGTCCATACGAGACTTGCTTCCACAGGTGTCGTGGTCTCATCAATGTCGTTGCCATGGAGACAGAGTCCTGCTTCTAGTCTAAGGCTGTCTCTTGCACCAAGGCCAGCCAGTTTAACCTCACTATTGACTAGTAGTCGCTCCACCAACTCTACTACATTCCCACTTGGTACTGATATCTGAAAAAAGCATTTAACAACATAAAATTTATATCTAAAAAGATAAATATGGTATATACATATACATTTATTATTTTATATCTACTATGACTGAATACATAAAGATCTATTCAGAAACAGAACAACACTAAGTTAACTTATTAAAATGTGTGACATTAATAATAGCCATATGCACTTTTCAAATTCTACAACATTAAGGATGGTTTCATATCAGGCTACATCATTCCTTGCAGTTTTATTCTTATTTTTTCCATAACACACTTCAACCCCATCCTCGCCAGTGTATCCACAGCGAGTGATCCTACAGCCCTGGATGCCAAACACTGTGGTCAAAATACTGGTCATAAAGGTCAGCTTTCTGAGGTCCTCGCACACACCCTCCTGGAGCACACGTTCTGTCGACGGACCTACAAACAGAACCAGAGGAAGATGACCAAAAATGCACATAAACGCTTGTGCATGTCTTTTCGTTTGATGCACATGCACAAACCTCTGAGCATGTATAGTTGTATCTTACCCTGTATCGCAATCAAACTCTCTCCCATATACTCTAAATCGACAGAATGTCCTGCGGATTTAAACTCCTTCAGTTTAGCCTAGAAAAAGAAATATAAATTATCTTTTTTTTTTAAATAACTATCACCACTACAGTAAAGTAAATGTCCACAGCACGGGTCCTGTGATTGGATGAAGAGATGATAAACAGTAAGTCCAGTAAATGTACACAGCAATGCTTCTGTACCTGACATTAGATCATATCAGTAAATCAAACCTAATACAGAAATCTGTCATCTTGGAACAATGATCACATGACATTTTTGTGAAATGGGCTCCTGTTCTCTTATCCAGACATAAATTAGATAAAATATCTCTACTAGAGATTTTAAATGGTGTGTTTTCAGTGGTGAATAAAAAACACTATTTTAGTATGAATGTTAAAGGAAAATAAATAATAAAACACAGATTTTTAAATATATCCATGTTATTGCAGACTAAGACATATTGTATGATAGAAAAAAGTGCTTTGCGAGTTTTGCATGTCACTCCAAAACAATCAATGGGAGAAATTCTCAAGCGTCAAACAATGAAAACTGCAATATCCACCTGTAATTAATATCAATTCATGCCAAGAGGAGACTTTTTCGAACGGTGTCTCTTTCAATTCGTCTCTCATTCTCTTCCACTTACCTCCATATGAGCAGAGTCTTTGTCTGCACAGCCAGCATTGGACACCACATGCAGATAACCCTGATCTGTATTAGTCACTATCAGGTCATCCATGATGCCCCCTTTATCGTTAGTAAAGAGAGACAGCATGCCCTAGAAACACAGATGAGACTTTTGCCTGAAGCAAATCCACTGTTTCTTCTTATTCGCATAAGAGAACTGAACTGACAGGCTGTGGTTTGTTCCAACAGAGATTACAACTACCACAAATTAAGGCATTAACCAAATGAAATAGTTCGTAGGTATGCAGTTGTGTGATTACCTGGTTGTCCTTCAGCTCTGCAACATCTCCAACAATTAATG